>NW_027506953.1:187500-274227 GCF_052324685.1 Brachyhypopomus gauderio
GACAGATTTGTGATGACTGCAGAGTGAATGGAGGTTCAGGGTTTACAGAGGTGTTCTTATATGTTGAGTTAACTGGATATTTCATCTGGCTATTTATTCATTTAAAATGCATAAATATTAAAAGTCTACATTTTAAGTCTTGTATTTCACATTTATCATTTTGTAAAGACCCCTGTAATGCCTACTGAATTTTAATGACTTTTTTATTATCATTGAATATTCATTATTTTGCATTTCTCTTCATGTCCATAGGACAGTAGTTCTACTCTTTGTGTTAGTGGGTGTCGTCCTGTCTGCACCACTAAGTGGTAAGGAAATGCTCCGTCTCACTCTTACTCAGTCCATGTCAGTTGAACTATACTGTGTTTTGGTCAATAATAATGTTGCATTTTCCATTAAATATATATTATACATGTATAGTTTCAGTAAAGCACCCAGCAGAACTGTAACATTTGAAATGTCTTTTCAAAGGGGACTAGCTGCTTGTAACCAGAGCCCAGATCCCCCTGAGCAGACAAAGACAATCTGTTCACCTGTAGAATTAGGGCCTCTATAGGAGACTGAATCTTATAGCTAACCAAGCTGAGGTGTTTCATGTCTGCTTTTCTCTGCCCCCCAGATGGGACAGACATCGATGGTAAGAATATTTCCTAATTATTACCCATGCCCGTTCTCACACACATTCCCATGGTAACAGTTGTGCTCATTCTATTATTGTTTTGTAAATGAAAAGTAATTACTGTAACTGCCTAGATGTCTTTACAGATAACACCCATAAAGCAAAAGTATGAACATACAGATTCATATTGATATTACAATTGTTATTGTTTACTAATTTTTAAATATATAAATCTTTTATTGTCTTTCTTATTGAAAAGGCAATCCAAAAAGCAGAAATCACCATAAATGCACAGTACAGGTGTGATCAGTATGTACTATGTAAACCAGACTCTGGCTCCCCCTTTCTTAGGTGTTAATAATGCAGCCCCACCAACTCATAGTCCTGGGAATGAACACTTAGGTGAGTGCTACTAGCAAACAAACAAACAAACAAACAAACAAACAAACAGACAGACAGACAGATAGATAGATAGATAGATAGATAGATAGATAGATAGATAGATAGATAGATAGATAGATAGATAGATAGATAGATAGATAGATAGATAGATAGATTTTATTTTCTCACACTCAGGCTTTATCAGAGGCTTGTGAGGATCTAAGATTGCACTACAAATATCCAAATAAATAATATATAAACTATATATAGCAAAATGTCAATGTTGGTCCATAGCAGCAAATCAAATAAAAGAAACACAACACCAAATATGAATATGATATGAAATATAACAACAGTGATTCTGAAAATGTTCTTTTACCAGGAATCACAGATGGAAAAGACTCTTCGGAGAAAACTCAAGGTATGTCAGATCGTACATAACGATGACTAGCCCTTTCCATCACGGATCCTTCATCTGGCAAAAAACTCTATAAGATTAATAATAATTAATAAGAGAAAAATGTAAAAGAGAGAGTCTCATAAGGAAGAACACTACACTATAGCTGTGTGACCGTATGAAGTACACTATGGCTGTGTGACCGTATGCAGTACATTATAGCTGTTTGGCTCCAATTTCAGATGCAAATGACTCTGTAGCTGATACTACAGGAAAGCCAGGTAAGATCTCAAAAACAAAGAAAACATATCAAGTTATATCTAAGACTGAATGTACAAAGAAAAAAGGAACAAAAGAACAAAATAAGAAATAAAGAAGAAGCCTTTTCAACATGTAGGCACCTAATGTGGTATGTACAAATGAACAGGACATAAAACATCCTATCAGAGTACACAGTAGTCAAATATTTCACTCTAATGGTCAGCCCCATGTCAGGAACCCCATCACTCTTTCTGGGAAACTCAATGAATGGCTCTTTGTCATCTGAGTAAGTGTGTGGAGCATTAATGAAGCTCTTAAGTAGGAAACATGCATTCAGGGCCTGACTGGCCTCAGTGCTCTGTTCTGTCAATGTATAACCTTTAAACCAGGAAGTGAATAAAGTGTGTGTGTGTGTGTGTGTGTGTGTGTGTGTGTGTGTGTGTGTGTGTGTGTGTGTGTGTGTGTGTGTGTGTGTGTGTGTGTGTGTTTTAGGGGTGGGGGTAGAGGCTAGGATATACTGGTCACAGTTCTCTGATCTATTTGATCATTTATGACTCATTCTGTAATGCTGAAATAGTTCATATTTGTCCTTAGAGAGTTAGAGAATTTCTAACAGCTACAGTACAACTTCCCCCTGAGCAACGAGTTTCAGGATTACTTGAATACATTTGGTATAATCAACTTGTTCACTGATTTTTTTTTCTTTTTTAAGAGGTCAAAGGTGAAGATGAAGTGTCGTCAGACAGTAAGAGTAAGTAATCACTGTCCATTCAACTATGACATCCCTGTTCAATGAGATGACATGGTCCAGTGACAACTGTAGAGAACGGTGTCCACCACTGCAGAAACATAATGTTATAGTGTATTACTGTAATGTAAAACAAAAGAAATATATACATATTTTTTACATTTAATTGATATTTAGAATTTCTAAACAAAAGACACATTAACAATGAAATTGTGGGTAATGTTTGCCACTATGATAAAACACTTGATGTTCTCCAGATTCTGCTGTTGGGGCTGCAGAAAAGAAGGACACTGACATTTCTGGTGAGTCCACAGACACCTATGAAACAGGGATGGAACTGACTGTAAATGTTCTGGAATGAGATGGAACTGGCTGTAAATGTTCTGGAATGAGATGGAACTGGCTGTAAATGTTCTTGAACTGCAATTTATACCCCATACACGTGTTTCATTTTCTAGAACCAGCTGATTTGGAAAAGAAAGATCGCTCAGGTTAGTGAAAGCCAGATGTTATATGCCACATGCGATGGCTTAAGGAAAAACAGGGACCTAATGAAGTCCTTTTCCTCAACAACAGATGGCACTGATGAACAATTATCAGCCGAAACTCCACAAGGTAGAGTGCACAGCTCAGAATAATCATTACAGCCTTTTTAGAGAGAGAGAGAGAGAGAGAGAGAGAGAGAACAAGAGAGAGGAGAGAGATATCCAGCGAACAATTAATTTATGTCCAATTAATTTAGGTCCAAATAATTTATTAATTCATTCTTTTCTACAGATGAGACAAAGGACGTGTCAGACACAGAGAGTGAGTCTGCTGGTAGGTCATCAGGAACAACTCTAACAAGATATTAAGAAGCAGATTCAGTCAGAGCTGGAATTTTAAACCACTGTACTAATATTACACCACTTTACATTTTTTATGAATGCTATTTCAGGTACAGACTCAGCATTAAAAGCTTCACATGAAACGGATCCCCCAGGTAAGGCACACTGCAGCTGGGCTCTTACACACCCACACTCCTTCACCAGTGTCATCCACAAGCAAGGAATGGCAGGAAACCATGAGTGAAGCCAGAATTCAGATGAATTACTAAATCATTCATCTGTAAAATAAGATAACGGCAACAATATGAGAAACAGACCAGCCTGACATGAAGAACGTAGTTACTGTCAGGATGTGTTAAATAACATCTCAGATCAATCCAGTTCTGTCCGCATTAATGTAACGTTATTTAAGAGGAATGGCTGTAGGAATGGTTATAAATTCATGTCATATCTCGTAGAATCTGTAGCCCCTCAAAACCAACATAAGAGGCTCTCAGCTGCTGCTGTGTACAAGATCAATGGTCAATACAAGATCAGTATTTTTATTTTCTAAATTACTCAAAAGCTCATAGATTCATAAATTTAAACAAAGAGTTAAAGGATTGTCTCACTGCACTGCTGGATGAGCTGCTTGATGCTGGATAATTTGTTACAAGCCTTTAATGCATTATCTAATCTAATCTAATCTACCCCAGTCAAATTATATTCCACAGTATGTCCCCTTAAGGACTTGATATTGAAATAAAAAATTATATAGTTCCACTAATCTTCCACTAATCACACTACTTAGGCAAAGCAGTTACTGAATAACATTCCCAACTTTCACACTTATTATGGGGAGACTGAGGAGGACTCAAAGCATGGCTGACTGCGCACACACAAACCACAGACTCAAAACAAATGGGAATAAAACAAAGCAATAAGTGAAGGAACAACTCATTCATATTTTAATACTGCAGAAATATCAATTTTATTCTTTTTTATGACAAGAATAATATTGTTCAAATAATAAATGGTTTCTGTGCCAATGTTTTGTGCAGACATTGTGCAAAGTCTTTATGCAGAGATTTACAAGACAAGTATGGTTTTAATTGTAATAAGATTGTAATGTGTTGTAATGTGTAAGTGTTTGTAATGTGTGTTTGAGTGTGTGTGTGTGTGTGTGTGTGTGTGTGTGTGTGTGTGTGTGTGTGAGAGAGAGAGAGAGAGAGAAACAGAGGGAGAGAGAAAGATAGGGACAGATAAAGAAAGAGAGAAACTGAGTGAAAGAGAGAGACCGAAAGAGAGAGAAAGTGGGACAGGGAGGGAGGGGGTAAGACAGAGAGGTACAGAAAGAGATAGAGAGAGGGATAGAGAGAGGGGGGTATGACTGCAGTGATATGCACATGTGCATTGAAGCATGATGCTAAACAAGCACATGGGTCCAACCAGCCCCGTCAACAGGGGGGGACATGGGGGGCCTATCAAAGAGCCCAGCAATTTATTTTTTATTTAAAGTCTATAATTTTAAATAATCTTGAAATCTGTCATTAATATAAAATTATGTCCTCAAAATAAGCTCAATGGCTAAAATATATATGTTTTTTTTACCTATCTGCATATTTTCCATTAAGTGCATACACCCCCGCCTCCCACTGAAAAATGGTTTGATCCAGCACCGACTGTAGCCGGCTGGTACCCGCCCAAGTGGGAAATACAGTGGTGGATAGTTAAAGTCACGGACGTAATTTGGGGGGGGGGGGGGGGGGGGGGGGGACATGTCCCCCCCCCACTTTTTCAAAAGTCCCCCCCAGTTTTTACGGTTAAAACCAAATATTTAAATAGCGACGAATCCATGTCCCCCCCACTTTTGAAATCAAAATTACGTTGATGGTTAAAGTAAACAGAAATCTGTAGCACAGAAAAGAAAGGAAAAACATTTACCTGACAAATTTTAATGTTGCATTGTGTTCCAGGTTTGAAAAGTGCTGGAATTTAGGCTAAAGTACTTGAAAATGCTTGAAATTGTAACTGCTTCGTTTCACACCAAATAGCTATATGACTGAACAGTTCTCTTGTATTACGTTAACAAATATGAGCCTCTTGTAATTCCAGGAAGAAACATGAGAAAACGTGAAGACATTAAGATTGGGCGTTTTGAAAATAAACCACCATTAAATAATGTGATAAAAAGCGAATTATTTCGAATCATTTCGAGTATATGTATAAATATTTAACTTAATTAAGTTTAATGTTCTGGGAAATATAGAAATGGACCTTTAAAGTGACATACAAGTGCTTGAATTCCACCTTATAAAGGTGTATGAACCCTGCAAACCTGACTTTGTTCATTGTGCTGAAGTGCGGCACGCACAAAGTTTCAAAATTCGAGAGGTGCACGAAACTTGAAACTTTCTTGTCCCGGGCCCCAGCAAGACTGTCAACGGGCCTGGGTCCAACTGTTCGATTTGTAATAATTATGATTCTCATTACAGTCACATAGCTGTGAATCTGTTATGTAGCAGATCTAGGATAATGTATAAAAGTGACTCAGATCTGATTTAAAGGTTGTCTATACATCTTTAAAAACACTGGTTGCTTATTACATTCAGGAAAATTATATTGTATTTGTGACAATTCAAATGCAACATAAACTTATAATGTAACCCATAATAAAGTGATTCTCACTCCACAGTATTACCTGTATACTCTATCATTTCAGAATCTATCAAGGACAAACCTGATACCAGCTCAGACACAAATGACAACAGCAAAGAACAAGACGTAGACAAAAACACTGAGCCCGAGGACAAAGACACTGTGGAAAAACCTGGCCAGGACACAGATGGAGACAGCAAGGAGGCTAAAGACAAGGAAGACACTGACAAGCCAGACAAGCCAGATGTCCAGGACACCGAAGAGAAAGACATGGAACACTCGTCAGAGAAAGAGGGTGATGACCATGAAACAGACGCTTCTGAGAAAGACAGTGATAGAGACATGGCCGACTCCACAGACGTGACAGAGACTAAAGACAGCACAGAGGACACAGACAAAGACAATGACAAAGACATGGCTGACTCCACAGATGTGACAGAGACTAAAGACAGCACAGAGGACACAGACAAAGACAACGACAAAGACATGGCCGACTCCACAGACGTGACAGAGACTAAAGACAGCACAGAGGACACAGACAAAGACAGCGACAAAGACATGGCCGACTCCACAGACGTGACAGAGACTAAAGACAGCACAGAGGACACAGACAAAGACAGCGACAAAGACATGGCCGACTCCACAGACGTGACAGAGACTAAAGACAGCACAGAGGACACAGACAAAGACAGTGATAAAGATGCAAACACGGATGGTGACAGAGACAGTGACGAAGACAGTGCTAAAGACAGTGTTAAGCATGAAAAAGATGATGATTCAGACAGTACAGAAGCAAAGGATAAGGAGGATGGTACAGGGAAAGACAAGGACAGTGCTGATGAGGTCAGCGATGACATCAGCAACAATGAGGACAAGGGTCAGGGAGAGGAAGACAAGGACACTGACCAGGAGACAACAAGCAAATCCGAAGAGATGGGTGAGGACACGCCTTCCAAAAGCTCCCAGCACGGCCAAAAATCTCAGTCAGGCTCGGCCCAGTTCGACTCCTCAAGCTCTTCAAGTAAAGAAGATAGTCAGGACACACTGAAGAGCCTTGAGTCCACTGATCAAGACAGCTCGGATAGTGCTGACCAAGGAGGCCACAGCAGTTCAGAGACAGATGGAGAAGGTATACTACGGTTCACATTTATACTATTCATAGACAGTAATGTTTAGAGATGTGTTTTATTTAGATAAATAAGTAATGTTCTATTTTGGCAGTTACCAGTATTTCTTTAACAGTCACAGATGATGATGGTGCCAATAGTCCAGAGATGGAGTCCCCTGGTAAGGAGAACATTCAATCCTGTAGATGATATTGTGGTTTCTAGTTCTCTGGGTAATAAGTATTATTTGCTATCGTCTGAAACAGCTGGAGACTCTGAGAGTGATTCGAGGGGTGAGAAGCATGCACTGCCAAAACAGCACCTCTCTCTGTTTTACACACTATCTGAAAATAAGAATTTTTTCCCCACTTTCTCTAGCTGAGAATGACCATGATGACTCAGTAGAAGCAACAGAGGCAACATCACAAGGTAATTATGGGTAATCATTTAGTCTTGCAACAGTCTCTCCAAGTACAGTGCAGGAGCTGACATCCTCTTTTCTCACTGTAACAGAAGAACACGCTACTGAAGACACAGACTTGGACACTACTGGTACGTAGCACTGGGATGGGAGTTTACACAATGAAGCCCAGAGTCACAGTCAGGGTTAGAACACAGGGAGTGTACGAGTCACAGTCAGGGCTAGAACACAGGGAGTGTACGAGTCACAGTCAGGGTTAGAACACAGGGAGTGTATGAGTCACAGTCAGGGTTAGAACACAGGGAGTGTATGAGTTACAATCAGGGTTAGAACACAGGGAGTTTATGTGTCACAGTCAGGGTTAGAACACAGGGATTGTATGAGTCACAGTCAGGGCTAGAACACAGGGAGTGTACGAGTCACAGTCAGGTGAAAGAACACAGGGAGTGTATGAGTCACAGTCAGGGTTAGAACACAGGTAGTGTACGAGTCAGTCAGGGTTAGAACACAGGTAGTGTATGAGTCACAGTGAGGTTTAAAACACAGGGAGTGTACGAATCACAGTGAGGGTTAGAACACGGAGTGTATAAGTCACAGTCAGGGCTAGAACACAAGGTGTGTACGAGTCACAGTCAGGGTTAGAACACAGGGAGTGTATGGATCACAGTCAGGATTAGAACACAGGGAGTGTATGAGTCACAGTCAGGGTTAGAACACAGGGAGTGTATGGATCACAGTCAGGATTAGAACACAGGGAGTGTATGGATCACAGTCAGGATTAGAACACAGGGAGTGTATGAGTCACAATCAGGGTTAGAACACAGGGAGTGTATGAGTCACAATCAGGGTTAGAACACAGGGAGTGTATGAGTCACAGACAGGTGAAAGAACACAGGGAGTGTATGAGTCACAGTCGGGTGAAAGAACACGGAGTCTACGAGTCACAGTCAGGTGAAAGAACACAGGGAGTCTACGAGTCACAGTCAGGTGAAAGAACACAGGGAGTGTATGAGTTACAATCAGGGTTAGAACACAGGGAGTGTATGAGTCACAATCAGGGTTAGAACACAGGGAGTGTATGAGTCACAGACAGGTGAAAGAACACAGGGAGTGTATGAGTCACAGTCGGGTGAAAGAACACAGGGAGTCTACGAGTCACAGTCAGGTGAAAGAACACAGGGAGTCTACGAGTCACAGTCAGGTGAAAGAACACAGGGAGTGTATGAGTCACAGTCAGGTGAAAGAACACAGGGAGTGTATGAGTCACAGTCAGGTGAAAGAACACAGGGAGTGTATAAGTCACAGTTAGGTGAAAGAACACAGGGAGTGTATGAGTCACAGTCAGGGTTAGAACACAGGTAGTGTACGAGTCAGTCAGGGTTAGAACACAGGTAGTGTATGAGTCACAGTGAGGTTTAAAACACAGGGAGTGTACGAATCACAGTGAGGGTTAGAACACGGAGTGTATGAGTCACAGTCAGGGCTAGAACACAAGGTGTGTACGAGTCACAGTCAGGGTTAGAACACAGGGAGTGTATGGATCACAGTCAGGATTAGAACACAGGGAGTGTATGAGTCACAGTCAGGGTTAGAACACAGGGAGTGTATGGATCACAGTCAGGATTAGAACACAGGGAGTGTATGGATCACAGTCAGGATTAGAACACAGGGAGTGTATGAATCACAATCAGGGTTAGAACACAGGGAGTGTATGAATCACAGTCAGGGTTAGAACACAAGGAGTGTATGGATCACAGTCAGGATTAGAACACAGGGAGTGTACGAGTCACAGTCAGGGTTAGAACACAGGTAGTGTACGAATCACAGTGAGGGTTAGAACACAGGGAGTGTATCAGTTACAATCAGGGTTAGAACACAGGGAGTGTATGAGTCACAATCAGGGTTAGAACACAGGGAGTTTATGTGTCACAGTCAGGGTTAGAACACAGGGATTGTATGAGTCACAGTCAGGGCTAGAACACAGGGAGTGTACGAGTCACAGTCAGGTGAAAGAACACAGGGAGTGTATGAGTCACAATCAGGGTTAGAACACAGGGAGTGTATGAGTCACAATCAGGGTTAGAACACAGGGAGTGTATGAGTCACAGACAGGTGAAAGAACACAGGGAGTGTATGAGTCACAGTCGGGTGAAAGAACACGGAGTCTACGAGTTACAGTCAGGTGAAAGAACACAGGGAGTCTACGAGTCACAGTCAGGTGAAAGAACACAGGGAGTGTATGAGTTACAATCAGGGTTAGAACACAGGGAGTGTATGAGTCACAATCAGGGTTAGAACACAGGGAGTGTATGAGTCACAGACAGGAGAAAGAACACAGGGAGTGTATGAGTCACAGTCGGGTGAAAGAACACAGGGAGTCTACGAGTCACAGTCAGGTGAAAGAACACAGGGAGTCTACGAGTCACAGTCAGGTGAAAGAACACAGGGAGTGTATGAGTCACAGTCAGGTGAAAGAACACAGGGAGTGTATGAGTCACAGTCAGGTGAAAGAACACAGGGAGTGTATAAGTCACAGTCAGGTGAAAGAACACAGGGAGTGTATGAGTCACAGTCAGGTGAAAGAACACAGGGAGTGTATGAGTCACAGTCAGGTGAAAGAACACAGGGAGTGTATGAGTCACAGTCAGGTGAAAGAACACAGGGAGTGTATGAGGGCTAGAACAGCTCTGAGGAGTACAACAGCTTTACAGTCTACTGTGTGATTCTTCTGTCTCAGATGAAGATGGCACCGACGTGGATGAAGATAACACCATGCAGAAGACTCCTGAGAGTAAGTTGTCACACACTTGCATTGTTCACAGAGTAAAATAGACAGTTGTTGTAATGGCAGCAATGAGGAAATTCAAAGAAAAAGGACTGATCTCCACTCTTGGACCTTTAGAGCCCATGAATGATGTTCTGAACATGAATGATGATAATCATTGATATATGATATATATATATATATATATATATATATATATATATATATATATATATATATATATATATATATATATTGATATATATATTAGTGGTGGGACTTTAACGTGTTAATTTCGATTAATTAATTAAACAATTAACGCACTAAAAAAATTAACGCATTTTAACGCTTTTAACGCATGAGACACTTTTGCACCGTGGAATGTTTCTCAGTGCACGAGTTCCGGGCAAACAGATTATATGGACGTACAATAAGATCATGATGGAGATTACTGAAGAGGCTACGCTGGTGGATGGGTAATTTAAATATAAGAAACTTCCAGATGGAAGTACAAACACAAATAGTGTTTATGTAGGAAGGAGTTCGCTTATCACAGGAGCACTTCGCAAAACATGTTGGGGCTAACGCGCAGGTCAGTAATGATAACTTAGCTGCTAAATGTAGGCCTATTTCTAGTACGATAGGGTGACCAAACGTCCGTATTTCCCGGGACATGTCCGTATTTCACATCCTGTTCCGGGCCTCCCTGGTTTTTTTTTAAGTGTGGAAATGTCCTGGTTTTTTAAATTACCTTCAATGGACCATTAAGACTGGATTAAACTTTCGCGAGTGACCGTAGCGCGCGACTCCGCACGCGTTTATACATGACGCGTCACATTATTTGCAGTGTTGTTCGCTCTCTGTGGTCGAAGATAAAGACTTACAAGAAGCGCTGCACATTGCGTCAACTGATGCAAGTTACGAATTACCGTCCAGAAAGACAATGTCGAAGAAAATCCAGCAGCTGTATGATGAGGAAAGGGAAGTAAAACAGGTTATTGTGAAGAGCGCCACAAATGTGTCTCTGACTGGAGATCACTGGACCTCTGTTAGCAACAAGAATTATCTTGGTGTGACAGCTCATATTATAGATGATGAATCTATAGATGATGAAGATCCAGTCATTTGCTTTGAGCATGCAGAAGACAACTTCTACTGGTGGAAAAATAAACAAGATGTTGAAGTTTATGATTATGTTCATTGATTCATTCATCATTCAAACTTAAATTAATATTTCTCATGATAAATACTGAAATGCGAGTAAATTGCGATTAATTTTGATTAATTAATTACAAAGCTTCCGATTAATTAGATAAATTATTTTTTATCGTGTCCCACCCCAAATATATATATACACTAATTATTAAATTTTTCAAGGGTTTCAAGGGAGTAGATGTAGATTTTTGAAAAGATTTTGATTAGTTTTAATAAGAATTCAGAACATAATATGACATAATGTGTTGACAGCTGTTCCTGATACACCTGACCAGTCTGACCATGTCGACGACACAACACGAGGTACCTGGAATCAGAGAAATCAAAATCCAAAAGGCTTTTGAATCCCTGGGGCATTTTCAGAATGCACAGCTGAATTCAGTGCATACAAACTGTTTACATATATATGTAAGAAAATAATTAAGAATAGAATACTTTCAAAATGTTTGGAATCACAGCCACGTGATAACTATCCTTTTTGAAAAATGGACACACTAGAAAGAAGACTATATCATTCTATTCTATTTTATTCTACTCTATTCTATATTGTAGGGTCTGTAGTTGGAAGCAATCCACCTCTAAGTTCCTAGCATCCAGGATGCACATGAAAAAAGAAAACAGTTTAACAGGTAATTCTTTGTGTAATTACTTATTTGTGTGTGTGTGTGTGTGTGTGTGTGTGTGTGTGTGTGTGTGTGTGTGTGTGTGTGTGTGTGTGTGTGTGTGTGTGGATTTGTCTAAGTTTTCTCAGTTCATTTCTTGCTGTCTCATCTACAGGGTCATCAGAGTGAGTGACAGAGGAAGATGTGAAGTGTTCACTGAAGTGGTCACAATAACAACCCTTTGATTCTCATTAACATCTGACATTTTCAGTCCTTTCTATCTCTCCCCCAAATGGTGAAGGGTCCTGTCTCAAGGGTTCTGGGATGCAAATTAAATTATTCCGCTGTTTGGTGTACATTCTGTTTTTTAAAATTTGCCTTAATTCTACAACTGAACAAAGCAATGCGTTCCTGAACTTACGCTAACTCCTGTTTGTGGTGAAAATAGTTGCTAAGGTTCCAATGTGTGAAATGTGTTTCTCTTTGTTCCAATTTTGAAACCTATTAAGTAACAGCTATTAAAATGTTTCTTCTGGGGGAGTGATAGTGATGTATCATATGGGCTCTTCTCTTCTATTTGCGTTGCCGCAGAGATGGTCCTGATGAGACGTGTTGTGTTCCAGGTCCTCTGCTGACAGCATCCTGCTGACTCTCAGATGCATGTCTGCACTTCCCAATCTCAAACGCTATTGACATTCTGTAGATTAAGATGTTTTCTACAATAAAGTAAACATGTACAGACAGTTTTATGAAACATCCTATAAGTTCCTGTTTCTGGAGATGTATTTACTAATATTGTAGTGATATAATGGCACCGATTGTTATTAAATAATTACTGAAGTAACAAAGATGTATAGAATTAATGCCACCTAAATATGTACACATGGAGCAGTTCCAATAAAGACTGAGTGTCAGACAAAAAAGACTTTTTTTCAAAGCAAAAAACAGCACCCTCAAACAAAAAATGCATGCACACACGCACGCACACACACACACACACACACATAAGATATTTCAATTATTTAATAGTGATAATAATTCCATATAGAACAGGGGCATTCATATCCTTTGAGGCCTGACCAGGTATCGATTCAAGGCCTTTATCAGAATACCTCTGATCTGGAAAGCAGAGGGAAACTGACAAACGCAAAACATGGGAAAGACACGGTCAAGTGTGGAGACACCATGTTATGGCCAAGTCAAATTATATTTACTTTATGAACATCTTTGTAGTCAAACCCTTGGTCACTGGCCCTGATCACGAGCATGGTGATGAATGCGTCCTGAAGTGAGGTTTGCCTCTCTGTGTTTGAAGGGAACTGTTATCAGATGATGTGAATAAGGTTAAAGCTGGGTCATGTTTCAGCGTATGTGAGGAGAGCGTTATATTAGCACGGCTCTCCTTGCTTTGTCATTTTTTATTTTGAAGTCATCCAGCAGCCTTGATCACTCGACCGCCCTCTCAGACAGAGAGAGAGCTATGTTTTCATGTGTGACTCCAAATGGCTGTCAGAGGGGGGTTTCAGAGTCAGGTTACATCTCAGCTCAGCTTGGTGGTCCAGGACTGGCCCTCAGGTGAGTCCTGAAGAGGAGGACAACAGTCGCCAAACAGCTCCAAGACAAAGAGTCCCTGCTCTCTGGTTCAGACACCAGGCTTTTCCCAGCACCTGCCAGCGATTGGCCGCCTCACCCCGGCCTGACCTGTGGAGACGGCCACCCAACGTCCAGAGTGAATGTCCAAATGGACGTGTCCAGTGAAGCCTGACGCCACTGCAGCAGCAGGTGACTCAACCCAGCCTGACCTAGCCTAACCCGGCCTGAACCCCCCCCCAGCAGCAGAGCAGGGCGGAAGGGCACCACAGACTCACCGAAATATTAGACTTTAATTTAAGGGCTAAGAGGTTTTCAGTGTCTGCTCCACTCCCCCAGCTGATATGTGGGATATCTGTGAGAAAAGAACTACCTTTACATCCAGAGCAGTTCCTCCGCCAGCTGAAACTCACCTGACAGTTTCAGTTTGTTACATTTTTTTGCACCTAGAGTGTAAGATTAACCTCTGGGCATTTCTGTAATACTCCAACCCTGTGGGACTCGTTGAAGTAATAGTGTTGTTAATACTTTCATATGGTGATAGCAGAGTATACATTTCATTATTAAAAAAATGAAATGGCATAAGCTTTAAAAAAGACGATTCTAAGGATTATGTTCTAAACTACTAGTTACATTATAAATATAATTTTATTAGATTTTTATGTTTAAGTAATATTAAACCTGTTTGTATGTTTATTCATTTATACTTATAACGAACAAATACAAGTTAAGTTCAGGTATTGCTGACAAAGGAACTGGCTGAAACATGAACTGATTTGTTGAGTCCTCTGCTCTTGATTAATGTCATAAGCATCATCCAATCAATGTTATGGAGAATGTATTCTGACTGATCAGATGCACAATTGTTTCATACTGCCAGTGAAAGGTCACAGGAGATGGGAGGGAGGAGGTGATCTGATGCTCTGAGTCCACACTCCCTCCCTCTGTCCAGGGCTGAGTTACAGAAAGAAGTGGGTAGCTCGGGTACTCAAGCTCGTCCTGTAGTTTCAGGTGGATTGCATTTTAAAAAAGGGAGGAGCTTCTAAAAGAGTTTGAGATGTTGAAACAGGAGAACAGAGGTAAGAGTCTGTATGAGAAACAACAACAACAACAACTTGGTATGGATGTGTCTGCCCACTGTCTCAGAGTTCCTGCAGACTGGAATTGCGAGGAGGCTGTGTACGTTGTTGTGTGAGTAACATTTGCTAGCATACGATTCTCAACGCCAACATTCCTGATTTCCCAATAAAAAATGCCTCATGCCCCAGTCTCCATCCATATGGCACACCAAAGTCCCGCTGGAGCACGGAGATGCTGTACTGGGTGACCCTACAGGTAACCAGGATGTCTAATCTCCTCACCCAAGATCAGTTCCAAGGCCACTATGGTTTCACCACACTACAGAGGCCCTTTGTTTTAGCCCAGGCAGGCCTGCAGACCGCTGGGGAGGCACAGGACACACAGCAGGCTAAGACGCCTCTTGGCAGGAAGTCCAGTGGACCTCGTTTGGGAGTAATAATGTAGCTTCTCTATATGTTCCCACCTCTAGCCTTGTCATCTGATCTTCTGCTGTAGGTGGAAGTTCTCATTTCTGAAGGAACAATTTATTCCCAACTAAACCCTTGCTTGGAGGTCCTTAAAAACTTTGTGGAAAGAACACCTCTCACAGGTGTGTGGACAGAACACATCTCACAGGTGTGTGGACAAAATACCTCTCACAGGTGTGTGGACAGAACACTTCTCACAGGTGTGTGGACAGAAGAATTCTCACAGGTGTGTGGACAGAACACCTCTCACAGGTGTGTGGACAGAACACCTCTCACAGGTGTGTGGACAGAACAACTCTCACAGGTGTGTGGACAGAATACCTCTCACAGATGTGTGGACAGAAGAATTCTCACAGGTGTGTGGACAGAACACCTCGCACAGGTACTGATGATGCTTTGCTAACCAACATCAGACCAACACATCAAACATCAAACACTATACGAGTTCCAATATTTCATTAAAACTTCAGCTAATTATTATGGTGTTGTATCACAGGTACATAAATGTGGCTTGTTTTAGAATGAAACAATGGGAGTCTGTGTAATGCTGGAGGTAATTACATTAGCTATAAGGAACATCGTCTGCAGCTTATCAAGGGCAGTTTATTAGAGTACTAAGTCTGGGGGCCTCAGGCATCAGGCCTATCTGTTACCTATGTGAACTGGCATGAATGGGAGTGCAAACTTCCTCCAAAGACAGATATTCAGTAACAGTAAAGTGCATTAAGATTCTTCAACTAGTCCTACATTTCCTACTCAGGTATGTTTAATGCATAAACGTTACTGACACATTATTCCAGACTGACTGAAGAATGGAGCACACATTTTTTCCACTCAAATGGTCAGACAACACAATACAAGCACCAAAGGGAAAAAGAGATACGCACTCCCAAACCAGGTCTCTCAGACAGGAGATACACTTTACGGCTCTGTGAGGTTGGCGTCCACTCACTGACAGGTCTTTGAGTGTGTGTGTGTGTGTGTGTGTGTGTGTGTGTGTGTGTGTGTGTGTGAAAGAAAGAGAGAGAGAGAGAGAGAGAGAGAGAGAGAGAAGAAACCTGTTATATTTCCTCAGAAGAGAGCTGTCCCTTTCACTGGTCCATCTCAGCTGATCTAGGGTCTTTATCATACGTGACAGATATGAGCAGCTTTCCACATTCAGGTTATTTATTACATTTTTCTTTTCTTTTCTTTTCTTTTTTTTGTCATTTTTGTCCTTCCCCTCAAAAGTCCAAGACATCAAACATTCACACATTGCAGCTCCAAACCTCTGCACCATTTCTCCAGTGTCAGTCGTGCATATCTGGGTTGCAGGCCACTCTTATAGGGCTGGACCTGGAGTGGGTCCTGCCTCTTCCCAGGATTGGGGCAGGAAGAGTATAAAACTAATATTGCTGCCGACTGCAGCACAGGCAGGTCGACATCCTGCTCTGCTCCTGAGTCCCTTAGACCTGCACAAAGATGCTGTCACGGTAAGTCAATAATAAACCTATCTGTATTGCTCTTGATGCTAGCAACATAATATCAAATCATAGGTGATAGACATTATAACAGATGATAATCACATGGACGTGCAGTGGAGATCATGCTACTGAACAAGCTGTCAGGATTTCAGGAGTTATCAGGATGTGGTAAAATAAACTTTTGTTCATTTAAACATTTTTGTAAGACTAAAACATCACACTTTAAACTGTGAAGAAAGTACTCTAATGTAGCTCTGATGAAATGTGAAATCTGGTACTGCTGTGGTTCGTTGTTGCACATTATAGCTATTTTTTATCATGGTTTTGATTGATCTGGTCACATATCTGATCACATATCTGATCACAACTTGAGGGTGTGGCCTCTTGACTGGGCTCTTTTTTCCTGATTCACACATTTATTTTTCTAATTTGCATATTCAAATAGCCCTCATGCTAATGTAATGAAATTGATAATTGTGCATGACAAAAAAAAAAAGGTAATTCTGATTTATTCAAATGATCTTTATACTGGACACTATGTAGATGCTTCATGAACAGAGTTCATAGTTGTAAATTGGACTCACTTGAGATTCACTGATTGAGCATGTTCACTCCTTGGAACAGGTGTGTGAGCATGTTCACTCCCGGTAACAGGTGTGTGAGCATGTTCACTCCCTGGAACAGGTGATTGAGCATGTTCACTCCCGGTAACAGGTGATTGAGCATGTTCACTCCCTGGAACAGTTGTTTGAGTGTGGTCACTACCTGGAGCAGGTGTTTGAGCATGTTCACACTCTGGGATGAGTGTTTGAGCATGTTTGCGCTCTGGAACAGGTGTTTGAGTGTGTTCACTCCCTGGAACAGGTGCTTTTGTTTATTAACTGCTGCAGGTGTTTGAGCATGATCACTCCCTGTGACAGGTATTTGAGGGTGTTCACTCCCTGGGACAAGTATTTGAGCATGTTCACCTCACTGACAGGTATTTGAGAGTGTTCACTCCCTGGGACAGGTGTAGCTTTCTTGCATGTTGGTGCTTACCATGGGGTTTGTTTTTTCAGAAGTCTATTATTTGCTTCACTAGCGATTGCCTTTCTGGCAACTACGACTTCAGCTGCACCAGTGGAAGGTACGATGGTGTTTCAAATATCTTCACAACTGGTCTTGTTTCTGTTTTTTACCCAATGTTCATCTATAAATGCAAAATCTATCATCACTGAATGGTTTGGGTGAACAGAGCATCCATTGTGGATAAAAAACAAGAATTTCCCTTTGCAGACAAAGAACCTGATGAGAATGACTTTGAGACAGAGGAGGCTGAGGAAGAGCTCTCAGAGGAAGAAGAGGGTAGGAGATGAAGGTCTACTTTCAGTCACTGTTTATATCTCTTTATAAGCACCCGCTATACTAAGTGTAGCACACAACAGTTTGGATACTAGCTCATTCAGAATAGATGTAAACTCACAAGCCATCCTGTAATTCAGTGTGTCAATAGCAAAAAAAGAAACTCTAATTTATAGATTTACAGATAAAACCAGCAATAACCTTAGTATATATCAGAAATCATCACACAGTTATCATAATGAAATCAAAGCACTTATAACCTGATCAGTTGAACTTCAATCAATTAAAAATAATATAACCATTTTTAAAATGTGCTAAATCTCTTAAAAATTAAATAAAACCATATTACCACCATATTCACCAAATTTGACTCCAGTCCAGCATTGGTGAGGGTTGTCATCTATCGTGGTTCGACAGGCATGGGTACTGTGAAGGGCTCTGGGTTTCCAACAACAGGAAAAGTTCCACAGGTCAAACTAAAGAAGGAAAGATCAGAAAGTGGAAGACATACTTGTGATCAGTTTTTATAAACTGTATCCATCTCCCCTTTCTTTTCAGACGATGATGACTCCAAAGGGCAACACTTAAAGGGTGGGTGACAAGTTAGGGTCCCTAGAGTACTACAAGAGTCAAAGTTAGAGTTAGAGTGAAAATTAGTGTTAGAGTTAGAGTTAGTCTACTGCCAATGCAAAAAAAAAAAAAACAATCTCATGGTTTTAAAAGCCAACTTTACACCATGGCTTAGTGTATCTGGTGTAGGCCTACTACAGTTTGCTGATGATGACTGTTAGGTTTATCCACATATATACATTGTCACTCACACTCCCACAACTCTGGATCTGAGAATGATTAAATGTTAGGAATGAAGAACATAGCCTATCAAACTTAAGCATCATTGAAAACAAATTTTCTGTGAGGCAAAATTTGGCTATATTGGAAGTAATCGTTCCTACATGTATGTCCAAATACGTTATAAGAATCCTTTAAACTCTAAAAATATTCTTAAAAGGACATAATTGCAGGTGTTGATTCTTTCAGTTCTCAGGATGCAGGAGGTCTGGTCAGGAGGTAGTAGTTGTGTCTGACAGAGCTCTTTTGTTCACTGAGGGGCACCTAAGCAGAACAGACCAACTGCTTGAAGGAGATTTGATCTCACGCAACCTCAATAATATGTTTCTTGTTTCTGGCGTTTTTTTTCCCTCAGCAGGAGCAGGAGGCCAGCAGGCTACAGTGGTGTCCAAAGGACCCGGTAAGGTGATGCTAATCCTCTTCTCAGCTGGGGGGCAGTGCTCTCTGTGGGAGAACACTGACCTCCTCAGCTGCCCGGCTGCAGTGTAAGCTCCTCTAAAGCCGAGTGGGTGAAGCCAGTCCCTCTCTAATCTGATCAGATCCCAAGTATGTGCGTGGCCGTATCGAAGATGGCCGCTGCATACAAGTGTTACCCGACACATTTATAGATACAAGAAACAAGAACTGGTCTGGTGAGGTTTACATACCTGTATTAAAATTAAGTTGCGTATTCTTGAGAGTGCTGAGGCGTTTCCGTGGCAATGCCCTCACTGGCACTGGTTCTGTCCAAGATGCCAGCGCTGTACCTGGCACTGTTCTGGTGGGCAGGTCTCCAAAGGGTAAGGAGAGGAAACTCTATTCGTTAACCCCAGGAAACAACTCCATTAGCCCAATTTTCCCATGTGTTCAGTGACAAAAAGGTGCAGAGTGAGTTTGTTAGAGACTCAGTGACCCTTATCCACAGTTTCTTAAATGTGCTCTTAGCTTTTGAGGGAGTTGATCCTAACAGACCACGTCTTGTTGTTGTCCAGGTCAGAAGCTGAACGGAGACAGTCCTGCCCAGACAGGTGCTGGCTGTACGCCTTCTTCCAATCTTTCACACACAGAGCAAGGAAATGTCTCAGGACAAAGGACAGTGGAGGTTTCAGAGGTTTCTGTGTGAAGAAAGACCGAGCACTGACCTGTGTGCCTGACAAATGATTTATACAGACCTACACGTCACAGGGCATCATAGGAAGTGATATATATGGGTGCTAGACTGTAGCCAGATGAGTTATAGTAGTAATAATGTGTGACCCCATAACTAACTTATAGGTATAAGCTGTTTTATACCTATAAAAGATTGAAGTATTAGGACATTGATTATATAACAGGACTGTAGTATTGATACTCTAATAATGCAGTAACTGTGTTACATGTTGTGTTGTATTACAGCATCGGTGGGCTCCTCGGGAACAGTAGAAGGTTCTAACGGTAATGAAGACCCTTTACATCCTTACCGTATTTCTACTGTATGTAACTCTCCAGTGTTACACGCTGCCTGTGTGGTTGTTTCCCTTACAGGCAGTGGGGAGAAGCCCTCACCACTCTCACGCCCCAGCTCCGGCACACAGGGTAATGCTGTGATGTGTTGGTCTGGTTGGCCTGTTGGCACCACGCTCCGCCCCCTCACCTCACATCCTTCTTCCTCTGCTTTTAGGTTCAACTCTGTCTGGACAAGGTGGGTTCCCATTGGAGACTGTTGCTGCAGGAAGCTTTTGAGATGGCTTAGGAACAGCTAAACTGTGGGCTGTTAGGAACAACTAAACTGTTGACTGTTAGGAACAGCTAAACTGTGGGCTTTAACAAGATCACAATCATGATCATGAGATCAGCAGGTCTACCTCTAATGAGGTAATCATGTAGAACTACAGATGACTAAATGAAACTGAGAACTGTGAAATAACTGTAGAACTAGTGAAATAACTCTAGATATTTAAAGGGATATTCAATATTTTGAAATTACACCACATTTTACGCTGATGATGGATGAATCCCAGGATCTGTATGGGCTGAATAATAGTACTTGCTGTTCTTATGTCAGTGGATTATGTCACCTTCCCAGATTCCTACAGCTGTGGAGAGACATATGGAACTAACTATATCTCTGGGAGACAAATAATGAATCAAAGAAATAGTTGAACATTTCCAAAATCTCATTCTACATTATTATTTCTGGTGAAGTGGAAATAAAAATATCAGTGTATTTTTTTTTTACAAAAAAAACTGCATAAGGCAATGATTTTTTTGGCAATCTTAAGTGTCACTGGTAATGGCCAATTTTGAGAAGAATGATTCTTGACATATACTAGAACTACAACTAAATCACCATGTTCCTCAGTCTCCACTCAGTGTTGTGTATTACAGGTACATCTGGAAGTGTTCACTCAGACACGAACTCTCATGGTAACTATTTGTATAAGTGTGTGTTATGACAAGCACATCTGTGTCATTTTGCACAACATATCCATTGTCACAAATGTGTCATTGATCAGTTTGGTGTTTTGTGCATCGTGGGATCATGCACTGACCCATCTGTTAGGCATCCCGAGCCAAACCTCAGGCAGTCATGTGCCACCAGGCCCCGTGCCTGGTCCAGTGACTCCGGGAGAGACCGGCGACTCAGATCCCGTACCCGGTCCAGTGGCTCCGGGAGAGACCAGCGATTCAGACCCCGTACCCGGTCCAGTGGCTCCGGGAGAGACTGGTGATTCAGACCCCATACCTGGTCCAGTGGCCCCAGGGGAGACCGGTGACTCAGACCCCATACCTGGTCCAGTGGGTACAGCAGAGACCAGCGACTCAGATCCCGTGTCTGGTCCAGTGGCTCCGACAGAGACCAGTGAATCAGCTGTCCTGTCCTCTGAGACCCAAGCCCATATATCAGGTCTGGCATCCGTCACCATCATACCAGTAGTTTTCTCCTAAAAAACATTTTCATCTAGTCTTAGAAATTGCATCCCTTCAAAAATGTTTCTCTGAATATTGTTCAGCTCTTTTCTATGAACTTGAATTTTGCAAAAACAGCTGTGTGTGCCTGTAGATTCAGAAGCAGTGGCTGCACATCGAGAAACATCAAGCTATGACAATGGTTCGTAAATGATAAATCCTCAAAATGTTTACGCTGAAGTTTTTCCATTACCACATCTACTTGAACAGCACAGCGAGTGAGCACAGACCACCCCAGACTCCTAACGCAGCCCTCTTCTTGTAGGTGAAAGCCAAACACTTCATGCTGGACCTCAGACCGAGACCCCCGGTATGAAAACCCAACGGGAACAGTGCAGAATAATTAAACAAAATGTTTTTAATTAGAAACAAGACACATTCCCACAATGCTGTGCATGTAATTCATGTTTTCTCTCTAAATCAAGGCTCTAAGTCCATAGGAGAGATGTCTGAGATTGAGAACAATGGTGAGTAAATTCAGAAAATTGGTTCACAAATTTCAATTCAGAAAATGTTACACAAATTCCACTATCCACCATGGGTCTGCAATATTAGGTCAGACACATGAACCCCGTTCACCGTGAAGGTTTCTCTCCCACAGGTATCGGACAGAAGCAGCTGACTAACAGGATAGAACAAGGCCACACAGGTGTGGAAGACTCACTAGCTGAACAACCTTTAAGTTCCACAACAGTCCAGCGATTTACACTTACTCTGTTAGTCTCTCAGTGGATGACAATTTACAGATACATTCATAACTCCAAAAAATTGGTTTTTCACATCAAATGTGGTATAATTGTACACTATGCATGTGTTTCAGTACACTTTAGCCACTATTGATTTAACACTCCACAATACAGTTAAACCTGTTTAAAAAGCACATGGACTGAATGAGTTCTTTATTTGATGCTGACAGACTTTAATCACTTCATAAAAGAAACAGCTCCAACAGACCCGACAGGTATGTAGGAACAATTAAACATTTTTGTTTCAGTAAAATTCCAGTTAATGTACTTGTGTTCTAGGTGTGTTTATACTCATTTCAAACAGCAAATGATATTTATGTTTCACATATTTCACAGGTGTTTTTCATGCTATTGACACAAGTTCCCATATGGAGACTACAGGTAAAAAATTAAGAACTACAATTGAGCAGTACTGTGATTAACCTTTTAATATACAACGTAAGGTCCAGAATCAGTCCACAATCAGTCTACATTTTAACTATTCCAGCTGCTAACACACACACAGAAGTGTAGAGATTTGATTACTTAGTGCAGTGGTTCCCAAAGTGGGGGAGCTATTGCAGGGGGGGCGCGGAGCTTGGTAAAATATATTCACATCAGGGGTGTAGTGTTTAAATTCACTACTGGCAATTGATCGCTATCGCGTCATACACTCGCCACCCCCCCGCTCAACAAAAATTGAATGCGGGTGGGGGGTGCGCAAAAATATTCTCATCTACTAAAGGGGGGCATGGCAGAAAAAGTTTGGGAACCACTGACTTAGTGTGACTCTGCTGCTAGATGACCAGCAGCATCACGGTTGATCTGCTGGGTGGATGTCACCTAGGAGACCTGTGTTGCACACCCACGTGGGCTAACTAACAGCATTCTGTGATTTATCACCAACACTTAAGATGCATGTGCTTCTCGTCATGCAACAACACAACTGTTTTGCGAGTTTGACCAGTGAAGTGCTTCTCAGGTTTGCACCTGCGTTTCTGTCTCCGTTACCATGTCATAGGCGTGCTAGACCAGTCAAACCACGACTTCCTGGTTGGCTTAATGGGTGAGCATCTCTCTCTCTCTCTCTCTTGGACACTGGAAGCTGTAGTTCAGAGGTCAGAGTCAGGCTCCTGGAGTTCAGAGGTCAACAGCCTGTGCTGTGTCTCTGTGCAGGTGGCATCGGGGGCAGCTCGGCCCCACAGCTCTACACAGACATCACAGGAGTTCCTGCAGATATCTCCCATGCACCCTCAACAGTGATACCCACATGTCTAATCTCTATTGCCAGCTCAACAGGTCATATGGGGATTGCATTTCAAAGAGACTCTACAGGTTTGTGTCCCTTTCTGAGACTTCATTACCCATTTAAACTAATGGCTCGTGTATACAAACCCTCTCATTTAGTAAAACAAGGATGTCCATTGATGATTTACGTGGAGGTTAAATAGTAAGCATGGCCATGGTGGGTAATGGCAACGTAGAGCCCAGCAGAGTACACACTGCACTTGGGTTCGGCTCTGCTCACACTGCGCTCATTATAGGGGCGTGTTGATGAAATACAAGTGGTCAGATGTTGTTGCTCAGGTGAGGTGATGTAGATCATGGGCAAGCTGCTCTCACACTGGTTCTTTTCCAGCAGCTGGGCTGGACCCAAACCCGCCAGCCAGGGGCGTTCCGGCTCCAGGAGCTCCAGCAGGTACAGGTGACCACATCTCCCCCTCCTGCCCTGTGGTATCAATGTAATGCCCCCTCTTACGCCACTACATCTCTGATACATACATCTCTGATGTAGTCTGTTCAGCTTTACACAGTGCTGCTGGATACTGAAAACATCATGCATGAGGAACTGGTGTGTGTGTGTATATATGTGTGTTTGTGAGGGTCACACAGTGTTTCAGGTAGTTTATCTCGTTTCCTATGAAATCTTGGTCTGTGGTACTCTTGATGGTCATCGTATTTATTAATTGTTATAATGTACTGTAAGCTCTAAGATGTCTGGTAATACATCCAGTCCATTCAGGTCCGGATCGCTTCTCTACAGGGACTGGACCAGGCGGTTCTGTCCAGGCAGCTGGTAAACATGTAGAACTCCACTCTGCATTCACATGAAATGAAATCTAATGATAGTCCAAAATTAAATTTGAGACCCACCTGGACTATATTTTTTATTAATTATTTTGTGTAATTATGTATTGTATTATGTAGTGTAACTGTGTATTATGGTAATTTATGTTTCCAGGGACCTCAGACAATGGTTTTCAGTTTGGCCCAATTGGAGATCTGATAGGTATGGCTGTATTCTTAATACAACTGATGTGACTGCAGTAAGCTATAATCCCATTAGCCTGGCCTAACTAATCCCACTGCTCCTCAGAGGGTGTTGATAACAATGGTGCTGATTCCCCCGATACAAACGGTAAGCCATGATCCAAGCATGAATTCACTTAAGTTAGAACAGAGTGTTTGTTCTGAGAGCCACCAGGTCACTCATCCTGTCTTCCAGGTGGCGGACGCTTCAGGCCAGTGGCAGACGTCCACAGGGGTATGACCTTCACTCAACATCAGCAGATCCAGGTGGCAGACAGTAAGCCAGGAAATAAATCTTCTGTGTGGATGTTGTCTTGCAGGAGACGCATCTGAGACTGGCAACCATCTTGGTGTGTAACCTTAAACAAATTTCCTTCTGCATCATGAAGAATGGGCACAGACACCAGTGTAGTCCAGGGTAGTGCAGGGTAATCCAGGGTATTCCAGGTTTAGTCTAGGGGTCTTATTGATACAGTCAAGAGAACTTTTCTAATCAGTCCCAGCAAACCATCAGCTTGTTGTCACACTAGCACACACACAGCTGGTAATTTTTCACCCCTACAGACCATGACATTACACACCCATCGTTTGATTTGTTACCCATAATTCAGTGTTTATGGGTTTTCCTTTGGCCAATTAACCCATGGAATGAGGCCCTTCTACCAGCTGCTTTCGATGTGGAAAGCAGATCACTATTGGAACTATAGATCGCTATTTTTTCTACACCACTTTTTTTGTTCCAACTAAATAAATAAATATAGCTCAGAGTAAAAAAACAAACAGGTTGTCTAACCTCCTTTTGATGGGTGTCTCCACTGAGCAGGTATAAGTCATGGTCCTGCCACACAAACAGACAGAGGTGAGTACAGATGACTAAAACCCAGACTGCTCATCTCTTTCCCATGGTGCATCACAGTAGCCTTGTAAAACGCCGGTATATATGTAGATCTATTTAAAGATCATTTAAAGATCTTTTTAAGACTATTTAAAGATCAAGGAGGGTTACACAGTTATTGAGAATGTGAGTAATAGCAAAATAAAGAAAAATATCCAGCAAAACTGTTTCAAAAATGTGTTTTTCAGTGGGGAGGCTGCACTTTGAGGCCACCGTCGGCCCCTACACTAAACTGAACAGTAAGTGACACAGTTTGACCTTCTAGCACCTTCAAAAACCTCCAAAGACCAATCAAGCTAATCAGTCGCATCAATTTAATCCAGTTTAAAATAAACCTGAAATGTTTAGTCTCTCTTGCTTTTCAAAGCGGATGGTGCAGTCACAGGCGTGAACACACAGACCAATATGGCAGGTATTTGATTCTTTAGAATTATGAACAATTTTTTTAAATGGAATAAGATAAGGAAGGCTGGGTCTATATGACAGGAGTGATTGGTGTGTTGCTATGTGCAGGTTTAGCTGGTGAACCAGTTACCAAGGGACACACCCAGACAGACATTACAGGTAACCATAAACACCATAAGTGTATATAATTGCCACACAATGCAGCACATTTTCTGTGAGGTAAATGCTAATAATGCTATGCTATCCCTTTCCAGCCATGAGAGATGCTGTCTACAGCCCTGTGGATCCATTAGGTTGGTGTAAAGAGTGACCAAAGTAGTTAACTAGTATCCAAAGTATTTACATTGTTCCTCAGCCAACCCTGATCTATTAACCTTACGTAAACATTTACACTATTCAGCAGGTCAACTTGGTACTACAGAGCAGACACTTCCAGCTGGTAAGTTCAATAAAAAGTACAATCTGAAGAGTCCCATACCTAGATCAGACAGCTACTCAATCTGAAGAGAAGTCTCATACCTAGATCAGACAGCTACTCAATCTGAAGAGAAGTCTCATACCTAGATCAGACAGCTGCTCAATCTGAAGAGAAGTCTCATACCTAGATCAGACAGCTACTCAATCTGAAGAGTGTCATACCTAGATCAGACAGCTACTCAATCTGAAGAGTGTCATACCTAGATCAGACAGCTACTCAATCAGAAGAGTCTCATACCTAAATCAGACAGCTACTCAATCAGAAGTCTCATACCTAGATCAGACAGCTACTGCTGATCTGTTTGCCTTGACCATATGAAAGACATGCTAAGAAGATATGCCTCCCAGACTGATCATCCATCATTATTTATATCAGCATGTATACAAACCCTTATAAACAGTATTTGCACCTTTACTATCATAAAGTATGAATGTCATTTTTCCAATAACAAATAAATGCTGACCTTTCACAGGAGGTGGTGGCATAGGTGTGACTGAAGTAATCTCCAATCATACAGGTAACAGTGGTCCAGTCAGCATGTCATACAGGTAACAGTAGTCCAGTCAGCATGTCATACAGGTAACAGTGGTCCAGTCAGCATGTCATACAGGTAACAGTAGTCCAGTCAGCATGTCATACAGGTAACAGTGGTCATAGGTGGCAGATCCATCCTGCTCATATAAGCGTTTCACATCCAGATTGTGTTTCTCACCTGCAGGTTCTTTCTTTGAGGCTGGACTTGGTCATACAGGCAAGGAACCGTCAAACATACGAAACAATATTACTACCCGTATGAACGTTTTCAATGGAATTCAAATAAATAAACCGACAATCAAATAAGTACCGGTACTAATGATAAATCTGAACAGGAATCTTCTTACAATTGAAAAGGTCCAGTCAAAACCCCTTCTCCCTTTACAGAAACCTCAGAGACACACACTGGTGTGCGTCAGACGGAGCTCCCAGGTGTGTGACGTTTTAAAGCCCAGCTACGGACATTTAACTCCACAACCCACCTATGTTCAACCCACCTATGTTCATGACTTCCTGTTTAATTTTATATTTTTGCACTCTTCAGTTACAGCGGATCCTGTTGGAGCCTCCTCACACACTGATGTCATGGGTACTGGTGGATCCTACTGATCCAGTCTCAACTTATGTATAAAGTTTGTTGATAATTAAACTTTATTAACTTGTGATTTATATTTTCAGCTACAGCTGTACCTCAGAGGGCACTCGGGGGTTCAAGTAAGTTTTATATCGCATATTACATACGCATATTGTATATTTCAGAAACCCAGATGCAAAAGGAAGTCCTTATTAACCATGGGAATACTTGTCGTCTATACAACAGGTCAAACTGGTGCTATGGGACAGACACAACCAGCTGGTAAGTGTAATGGTAGTTAACGCCTGAACCGATACATCATCAAACAACTTCATACTGCTTGCGCTTTACCTTGGACCGGGTGGTCGGTCATTGGCCAGACGTTTGTCCAAGCTAGAAACCCGTGTTCCATGTCCCCTGACTGAGTGTCATGTTTAGGTATTTGTAGTAGTTGTTGCCTCACTGTGATTGTTCTGTGATGCGCTGAAATGCCAACACAGAAGCATCAGAACAGCTGGAGATGGTAAAGGTTCACGTGAGGAACATGGGGATGTGTTCTCATAACGGAGAAGGTCCAGCCAGGGTCTGACATTACAGTATTACAGTTTAGACTAGATCACGCTAGCACTCCAGCACCTCCAGATCTGTAGTGGAACGGCTGCTTGGTCACCCAGTCAACTGGAACACCCGAATCACAACTCGAATCAAAACTCAAAATATTGTTTCAACATTTAGCCATTGTGATTGGCTATGATTTCATTAATTCTATAGTTTTGTCTATAAACAGATGCTCAACAGCTCTTTCCACTTGTCGATTTTGCTTGCTCTGTCCAGCCTCAGCAGGTGAACAGTACCACACATCTGGTCAGAGTCCTGAAGGTAGGGCCCACAGCCTCTCACAGCACACCGTTATTCTACTGAAACAAGTCTAGCGCCACCCACTGGGCATTGTGCAGAACATACTGTGCGCAATACAAGAAGTGCAGAATGTAGAAACAACTGTTAATTCAATAGTTCAATAACTGTTTAAACATGTTTAAAGATGGATTATTCTCATGATTTGGTCACAATGAGAAAGACAGTAAAGCCCAAGGACACTCCTCCTGTAGTATGAAGAGAGGTAAGATTTAGAGAATGAATTTACACTACAAATGTCTTTTTGGAACACATAAAAACATCTGAATTCTTGTGGCCGCTGTCCCTGAGAACAAAAATAAGTCCCAAACAAAAGAAATAAGGATTTTAAGAGGACAGGGCGTGTTCCAAAAGCACTGACGCAGCACATCATCTACACTGAATAACTGCAGCTCAAACTTGTGGCAGGTGCAGAAAATGTGGAACTGGAGGATACCTGCTGATTTCCACATGAAACCACGTGTGAAGTTTCTGCGCTACAGATTTCAGTGTACAGACCAGTCAACCTGGCAGCAGGACGCACAACCCACGCAGTCTCCGTAGTTGTGTGGTGTGTGTGTGTGTGTGTGGGTGTGTGTATGTGTGCATGTGTGGGTGTGTGTGCTGCTCTTGGTGTTGTTAACTATTTAAACATTAAGATGACACTGTAACTTTTAAGGGAACTTTTTCTACTGGGGGGTTGGGGGTGGGGCCACAGCGATGACACGTTTTTTGCGGGAATGAGTCTCCCCTTCAAACAGCACACACCATTGTCTTTTTCTCACGCTGTATTTCAATGTCTAGCTGTGTGAGCAATATTCTTTACAAGTGTCAAGCTGCACATCGCTGAATGTGTGTCATTTGAAAACAATCTTCACATTAAATGTAACTTCTATTTTGAACATCAAACTCAAGCATTTCTTCGACTGCACACCAAAGTTGGTTGTAAAGGCTTTGATTGTGTTTTATTTTTCATTTGACTACCCTGGTGTGTTTAGCAACCACTGTATGCCAACCAACAGGAGGAGGCGGTGTCGGCAGACACACTGGGGAGATAAAAAGATTAACTGTAAAACTCTTTGCCATTAATGTCCAGACAAGCACTTAAAAAAAACAGCATGTTTAACACAGAAGTGAATTGAGGCTGTGCAGTTTAGGCATTCTATAGGTTAATTTCCAGCTAGGCTACTTTTAAAAACATATTTTATTTGAAACATACCAATACACAAAGTGTTGTTTACATGCGTAACAAAATAATTTAGCTGTGTCTCTATTAGATATCTGATGACTAAACTGAGACTAACAATTGTAATATTAGAAATTCCCAACAATATATATATTATATATAACTTTCTTGTTCTGTTTACATCTTACTTTCCCTGCTTTAAAAAGGAATAAAGCTCAATGACCACCAGGGGGCAGCGTGTACAAATTATACAAAAAAATCATGTTCATCATGACTCACTTTGATCTTACAAAGCACCTGTCACATCAAATCAGCACCTGCTTAGCTTCTCAGCCTAAAAGGCCATGCAGTGCCATTAAAAACGTTTAAGGTGTGGGGAGACAGAATCCACAGGATGTCGGAAACATGCCTGCCAGGCATCATGGGAAAACATATTAAAAATGAACTACAATTGGACCGAACACCTAGTGTACAGCCTGTCTGAAGTGAGAGATGACCAGGGATGTCCTATGCTGTTATTCAACAAAGCCCTTATGTGCTGAACCACCTCGAATGCTCACAACTGTTGCTTCCCTGACACCAGTCCGAAATTTCACCATTAATGCCAATTCTTCACTACAAAATCTGGCTATGGTTTTCATAAACTATGACATTCATAGTGACCTGAAGTCACAGCAGCTGATCCTAGACCAGTTCACGATCAGACGGATCTGGTCCTAGACACCTCTGCCTATCTGTAGACTCAGACCACCAGTCAGTCTGTTCACCAGAACCCTGTTTGGTGTGCAGTGGCCCCTGGTCTTCAGTCTTTCTGGCCGTCTCCACCGGGATCTCTTCTCCATTCATTTTGCTGTTTAACGCTGCCCATGTCCAGGTTCCTCACACTTTTTAAAAACTGCTAGCCCATTGAACTTTGTTGGAGTAAAATTAATGTGATTTTGAAGACTACAGCAAAGTCTGTAATACAAAACTAGGACTATAGTCACAAGTCTGTCTACAGGACTCCAAACATTACCCACCACGCGCCCATCATCTCCTGAGAACAAACGCTTCCTCGTCACACACCTGACATTAATCACGTGCTGCATTTATGAGCGTCTAGCTGAGGATGTGAACAGGATGGTGTGTTTGAGAGCACAGCTCAGTACTGAAGGGGTGATATGATGGGCCATGATCTCTGTGTTCATACACATTACAGTCTATTAAAACTTTAACATTCTAATCATCCATGAGGTGATGCAACAGCAACCGTACGTCTTACAACAGATAACGTAAAACTCTCGCTAATTTAAAAGACGGACTTGGACAAAGAAGCACAGACAACTCCAAGCTTAAAATGCTTTAAAACTGCTAGAAAAACTATAAGAACTAAACAAATCTCTCAGTGAAATGAATGTGTGAAATGCCATGTTTAGTTGGCTAATATTTCAACAGTGTTTATGCTAAAACTGCATGTAGAGAGGAAAGTGGCTGGAAAAGTGGCTGGTTTTTTAAATCATCTTTTTTTGCAATCAGCCTACACAATACTTGAACCCCCTTCATTTGGCATTATCGCCTGCATGTATGTTAGGAGTTAGAGCCCCATTCAGGAATCTGAGCCAATGACAACAAGTTTGTGTTCAAAATATACACGCACAAACACACCCACGCACATGCTCACACGCGCTCACACACACGTGCACACACACACACACCTGTGTGAATCCTGATACAAAGCAGCAACTACATTACTACCAACTCTGATTAAAGCTTCAGTAGGGCGTGTGATATGTGCTGGGAGAGCCCTGCAGGCTTCTGATGAGGGTTCAACACACTCCCACTGTCAGACATCACAAACAGATGCTAGACCAATAAAGTATGAGGAAACAATACAGAAAAATATTTCTCTGAAGCTCTAAAACGTGTGGAGATATGATTTAAATGAGCAGGAGGGAAAAATCAAAGGGTGAGACCAACATGGTTAAAAAAAACAAAACAAACAAAAACAAACCCCAACCAAGCACACGACTGAATCCCTTTGCACAACCACACGTCTGTATGCTTCATATAAACTGCTGTTGTATATTATAGCTTGGGATCTTCAGGTGTTGTAGTTTGGTAGTCGGTGGTCAAGAGTGAGATGGTAGGGTCCTCTGTGGGGTCCTGATCAAAATAAGAGTCCCCCTCCAACTCGAGCAGAATGGGTAGATCCTCGCCTGTGGTCTCTGTGGTAACAGGGTCAGGAGCAACCACTGGCTGAGCTGTGTATTGAACAATTTGCTTTCCTGAAACAGAACCAGAGTGATATTCACATATACAGTCCTGAAACACATCTAGAACCTCAATGATACTCACACATACGGTCCTGAAACACATCTAGGACCTCAGTGATATTTACATATACAGTCCTGAAACCCATCTAGAACCACAGTGATAATCACATATATAGTCCTGAAACACCTAGAACCTCAGTGATATTCACATTTACAGTCTTGAAACACCTAGAACCACAGTAATACAGATATACAGTCCTGAAACAGTTTTGAAAAACATCTAGAAAAAAAATGATATTCAAATAATATTTACAAAGCACATATAAGACTGAACATGTAAAATCCTAAAACAGGCCAAAAAGACAAATACTTTTGCAATTTCTGACCACACTGGAAACAGAAATGAGAAATTATTCAATTAAAACTGGAGATTGAGGTTTAACAATGCCATTGTCCCCACACACACCCACCTATTTGGGTGGAGTTTGTACTCGACTCCATCTCCTGTGTGGGCTCTTTTGAAAGAAGCTCCTGAATCTGTAAAACAATAATTACCAATACATTAGCCATCACAAACTGGTTGTTTTCAATTAAAGAACAAAGACAGACGAGTGGAAACGCGACTCTAAGGGAGGCTGGGTTATGGTGAGCTCACACACTCACGCTTAATGACACGTTTAGCATTTAAGCCTCTTCACGGTGTGCATCAAGAAAGTGGGTAATACCAGTCAATAAACAAGAAAAAGGACATCCATTTTTATCAGCTGTAACCAACGGTTACAAGCACAAAGTGAGATAATATGTCTGCTCTGCACTGAAGACAGCAGGACGGCTTGTGGGGCAGAAGGATCAACGAACCAGTGTGGCTTTCTGAGCAAGACATGGAGGTCACACTAATCACATTAGAGGGTTCAAAGGGTCTTCTCTGTTCCACTGTGGCTCCTTGTGTGCAAGGCACTGGGCAGTGGGAGGAGCTCTGGGCAGTGGGAGGAGCTCTGGGCAGTGGGAGGAGCTCTGGTTACACAGGCTCACTGGCCTTGTACTGGTTCATATAGAAAACACTGCTGTGAAACTCCTACCAACACCTCACACACCCTCACTGATCCCTGCGAGACTCCTACTAACACCTCACAAACAAACCCTCACTGAACCTTGCAAGTTCATACTGGTTACAAATCTCAACTAGCCAATCAAAACTGCCAATAAAGGGCATACAAAGCGCCGCAGAGACTGGTCAAGTCCACAGAACTAATTAGTTTACTTTCCAACGAGCTCAATCCAGCAAGAACTGGTGAAGTCGGCCCGCTACTCCCAGGCTTCTAAGGACGGGCTCTCTTCTGACGCGCGCATCTCTGCAGCGGCTGAGTCTGGCCTCCCTCACTGCAGACACGCCAGCAGATCAGAGACGTGTGTCTCCTCAGGAAAACGCTGCGTGTGAAGAACTGCTGTCTGCTGCCTGCTTGGAGCCCAATTACATCAAGCTCATCTGAATATGTGAAGCCAGCAAGTAGACAAACCGACTTACACTGGTCAAGCAATCCAGGTCAAAGTCCGATTCGGTGCTTGAACTGAAGATCTGTAACAAAGCAAAGCAGCGATCATGCATTAGAACGTAAGATCTGTCTTCTAAACTCAGAATAAAGAGCAATCAGGGTCTTTGCGCCCAGCGGAGTCTCCTAGCACAGTCAGCATGCTGAGCATGGCACTACATCAGAGGCTCTCCGCCGGGTCTCCCTGCTCAACCTGATTTGTAAATGTTGGGTAAGAAAACCAGACTGAGGAACGTGGCTGAATATTACTGGGCTCTAGAGAACAATGATATTCCAGCATGGCCATCACAGGAACAGGACATGCATCAAGTCATTAAGACCTGCCAGGTTTTAGAGTTGTACTTTTTTGTTGATTTTTTAAAAGGGGGCTGACTCTATACTTTTAAGTTTTTAAAATATTTCTATATATTATAAATCTAAAAGTCCACCTACATTGTGGGTCTTTAGAATGCTTTGGCCATTTATAAAATTTCAATACTGGTCAGTGGTCATGAGATTGAGTGTTGAGTCATTAAAGAGTCATTTAAGTATCAGTTTGTTATCCCATGCAATGCAACAGTTTGCTGAGCTGTTAAAACTGGGAGGGCGGGGTTACGCCTCTGTGGGCGTGAGGAGAGACCAAAGTAGCACTTGCATCATAGAGGGGGGAGGAGTCAAAACTGATAGTCTGTGCATTAAGGAAGGCTTGTAGGTTCTCCAGACCGCTGTCGATGGTCTCCAGGTGGTCGCTGAGCTCAGTCCTAGGACACACAGAACACATGGTCATTAAGCGTGACACAGCACACATAACACACGCTTGTGCCTGTTGTGTTTTAAAACTCAAACTCAAACATTAGGAAAGAGATGGTCACAGTGCAGACAAAAGCAAACCTTAAGTGTTTTTATCATCAGTGATAACCACAAAGCTACAGAGCAGCACCACACGCTGGTGCACGTGGGAAACACAGCCAGTCCCCTGAGAGACCAAAACTGTGAGAATGTTTTTAATTCTTGGTTTTAGGAGGACATGGTAAGGACAGTGCTACCACAAAGTCTGGAAGGGGTTTTTGCACATTATCATAATCCATACGACTGAATACTAGAATAATACACCATGGAGAACTGTGATCAGAGAGGAGCGCCTAGCTCAGAAGGGAGGCGGTCTGTGAGCTGAGGGAGAGTCAGAAGGGAGGCGGTCTGTGAGCTGAGGGAGAGTCAGAAGGGAGGCGGTCTGTGAGCTGAGGGAGAGTCAGAAGGGAGGCGGTCTGTGAGCTGAGGGAGAGTCAGAAGGGATGCGGTCTGTGAGCTGAGGGAGAGTCAGAAGGGATGCGGTCTGTGAGCTGAGGGAGAGTCAGAAGGGAGGCGGTCTGTGAGCTGAGGGAGAGTCAGAAGGGAGGCGGTCTGTGAGCTGAGGGAGAGTCAGAAGGGAGGCGGTCTGTGAGCTGAGGGAGAGTCAGAAGGGAGGCGGTCTGTGAGCTGAGGGAGAGTCAGAAGGGAGGCGGTCTGTGAGCTGAGGGAGAGTCAGAAGGGAGGCGGTCTGTGAGCTGAGGGAGAGTCAGAAGGGAGGCAGTCTCTGAGCTGTGCTGAAGCGATGGCCGTGTTGCACACAGCACTGAAACATGTTGGGGCTGAATGTGCAGTGGCCTGAAGCCCGTGCTTCCTGTGCCGGTGACCAGCGGTTCAGCACAGCGTTGCTACACCGTGACCCCTGACGTCTGATTGGCTGAGCTCCCCAGAGCGGCCCCAGCGTGTGATTGGTGCGGTCAGGCTTCCGTAGCTTATCAGGCATGGCACTGTGTGGTGTGGCCAACTGAAACGCTAACCCTGGATGTCCTCTGACGTGTGGAGACGCCGAGGAACAGAGGCTGGGGAAAAGACGCGAGACCTCAGTCGTCTGGGGGGGGCTGGAAAGACAGAAGCACAACATGGAAAACGGAAGGGCAGCCTGCCTGTGGGATGGGGAACACAGGAGCACAGGCCTGGGTGCACACGCACGGGCCGGGCTGTGTGGCAGCATGTCTGCACAGTACCACAATGCTCCAGTTCAGAAGGATCCAACAGGGCCTATGAACTCATGACTCAATAACAAAACATCACAAAATGTTTGAGCATTAAAAATCACAGACAGAAGTGGAGAGGCAGTAATGGAGGACTCACTAAGGACGTCAACGGGAGCATGGAAGAAAGAGCCACCAAAGAGCATCGTGGGTAGTGTGAGCTTCCAGCTAAAATAGATCTGCATGTTATGTCAAGTTCCGAATGAGATGTCTTCCGATGTTGGTGATTGTTCCGATGTTGGTGACAATTGTTTCACACAGTTGGCCACGTATTCTAACTGAGAGGTTTTGGGACTGGGTCCATATATCCGATACAGTGTTAGACTGGTTTATATGTTAACTTTCAGAGAGTTTTACTGTATGTATTAGTAGTTTTAAGGCCATGTGGTGCCTGTTATCCTGTGGAGTTCTGCAGGGCTCCATTGTGGGACCAAGGCCTTTTCCTCAAGTTTTATTGCAGCTAGGTCAAATTATTTAAAAATGTAATATCGCTTACCACTCGTTTGCTGACGATATCCAACTTTAATATACATTCAAAACCAATAAGGTGTATAGGTTAGCAGAGCTGCTAAGTGTGTATGAATGCTATCAGTGTTTGGATGGCAATTCACTTTTACAAAATGTTGATGTGATTGTATCTCCAGTGTATTGACAAAATTGCTTCCTTCTTGACATCTATCCTCTGAGCACACAACATTGGAGTCTCATTCATCTCATTCATATGGAGTCATTCAACACCCATACATGTACCTGCTTGCTCTTAGATCAGGTGAGTGAGGTCTCCTTCGTGTTCTACAAACTACTCGAAACACTCGTGGAGCACTTGCAGTTCTTGAGTGGCAGCCGTAATGGCTGTGTGCGCATTAACTGGAGTGTGGCAGAATGAGAGAGAGAGAGAGGCAGGATGTCTCCACCTGGTCCCTCCCACCAACATCCATCACCTTCTTATAGCCTCTTCATGGAAATGAGAGCTACATGTCCGAACCGAATGGACAGCGAGGACACACGTGAGACGACGACGACGACGACGCTGACATCTAAACTATCGCAACGTTTAACGGCGTCGCGGAGGACGTGTGGTGAGCCCAGGACTCTGCGGACGCTACACGCGCTAGCTGAGCCCAGGCTGGGCGGAGTCCGGGTTAGGCGGAGCGGCGGCTGGAGGGGTTTGTGCGGCAGGGAGGGGGCAAGAAGGCGCTACTCACTTGTCCACACACACCACGCTCAGACACTTCTGCTTCGGGGGGGTTGGGCTGGGGGCGGACTCGCTCTCCTGCAGGATGGAGTTGATGAAGGTGGTGGGAGAGAGGGGCGTGTCCACGGGCAGACTGGTCCCAGCTGCAACTTCCACATCCACAGGGCAAACTTCCTCTACCTCGGGGTAGTGGGCAGGGCTTGATGGCTCTTCCTTAATATGCACCAATGGGCTCGTTCTGTTAAAAGTAGGAGGGAGTTTAGTGTGACCCAGGAGGATAACTGATCGCACGTGCGCACCCAACTCTGACCTTCAAGCAAATTACCCTACCCAAGCAAATTACTATAAGGACCTACATTTTTTTTGAAGATTATTTTCGTTATAAGTGACAAAGTGATGCTATCGCTCCATATACAACGTAAATTAAATCAGACACGATCAAACACACAAAGACCAAATGTGAACACCAGGTTGCAAAGAGACCCTACGCGGTCCACACACAGATCCCTCAGGCCAGGCTGTGAATGGGGACAGGTAACTGCACACTAACTGCAAGTCGTCTGAACGGTCTACCCTGCGTAGAGGCTGCAGGTGAGCACTCACCTGTCTTCTGCCCACTCGTCTGCGCAGACAGGGCTGGACTGTGACAGGTCGGTGATGTCGGAGATGATGGGGCCGGTGTTGACGGGCGAGCTGGGGGAGAAAACTCCCGCTCCACTGTACGCGGTGCCCGAGGTCTGGATGGAGAGAAAGATGAGAAAAAGCAACTTCACCCACAAGCTCACAAAGTCTCGCCCATCACAGGACACCACCACGCTAGGAGGGTGGAGGACCGCGCACGCTCCCTCAAACACATGTGGAGAGGCCACCGCATCTTTAGCACAACGTCACTGGAAGGCTCGACACGCATGAGGAAGAGCGCCAACCACCAGCTCCGCCTATACTGGCAATGAGACCACCGTATTGGTTAGCCCCGTGGTGACGGATGGGGTGGGTGTGATATTAGCCACGGTTCTTTTGCCAGGAGGACTCACAGCGAGGGCGGGAGACTCCAGGGAGTACTGCCTGGTGTACTTGGGGATGGAGTGTGCAGCGCTACTGCTGTTCAACATCAGGGGCCTGGACAGGAGCCACAGAGAAACATGACAGCAGGTCAACGGCAGGACGCATTTCTACATTTCAATTCTCATCATGTTTCTGTTTGTTCCTGCACTGATTTAGATGTGTTGACTGTTCCATGGTTCATGTATGGATTACGGAAAATGAACGGTGGTATTCAAATGAAACTTGGTATTACTATTCATAATATTACTATAATTGAAGGAGCATGTATAAATTTGGTCATTGTGTGTGTGTGTGTGTGTGTGTGTGCATGACTTGCATCTTTCTTTTCACTCCGAGAACCCTGTTCGACCGCGCTAGTGTCACAAGAAACTGGATGAGCTATGAAGAGAGAAAATTATGTCAGAAGGGCAGTTTAAGACACTAAACAGCATCACCATACAAATGTCATTGCAACACCCAGAAGACCAGAGGTCCAGAGGTCAAGGGGACTCACCTTATTGACAACCTTCTGCTGCTGGACATGTTTCTGTCGCAGGCTTGCAACTTCTCTCCAGAGAGCTTCGTTCTCACTGAAAAAACACAGAGAGAGAGAGAGATCATCATCTGCCCATAGAGATGCACGACACCGGTCTCAATAAACCATGTAAACAGTTCAATACATATGAACAAAAAGCTAACAGGGAAAACAAGGCAAGGTGCTACAAATGAAGGCAGTTCTTCATGTGACTGTAGCAGCTACTGGCAAACAGGGCTGATTAGTGGAAGATGCAGCTAATCAAGCAGTTTACAGTTACCAAAACCCTCGACCCAATCTGCTCACACCATCACATGGTGTTAAGAGGCAAAGGACCCAAGCAGAGCAGCACAATCACAACTGCTTCACTCTGGTGTTGGCCTGCTGCAGGTGTTTTGATGAATAAGGGTACAGGGTCCAGGGCTTAATGGACGTGTAAAAGACGAGCTGGTCTCTGGCAGTTTGCTTGGCTAGGGTTGAAACAAGGGAAAGCTCGAAGCAGGATTTAGTTCTTGGGATTTGTATCCAATCCTGTTCCCCCGACACTGCTCCAGTGTGTCCACCAGCCCCCAGATGTACACGTTAAATCACCAGAACGGAGCACACTAAGGCCAGGTGAATATCAAACACATGGAAATGGAGATATATGGTCCTTGGACTGTCGGCAGGCCCAGACCACAAGCGTCCAGATCGAACCTTCACATCTAATGAAGTGACAGGATGAGCACATGCTCCATTCTAACAGGAGCAGATGGTTTCAGAACGGCGGTGTCACATCAGATGAAATACTGTGGGTGTGGGAGAGCGTCCACTGGAAAACACTGATCACAGCAGCACAAAACAGCACAGCAGCACGGCTGGGCTTGGAGGGCCTGCTGGGGACACTTCAGTAATACTGCCCAGGCTTTACACAAGCAAAGAGAGAGAGAGAGAGAGAGAGAGAGAGAACAGGGAAAGAGAGGGAGGGAGAGAGAGAGAGAGAGAGGGAGAGAGAGAGAGAGAGAAGCAGAGAGGGAGAGAGGGAGAGAGGGAGAGAGAGAGAGAGAGAGAGAGAAGCAGAGAGGGAGAGAGGAAGGGAGAGAGATGATGAAAATGCCTGCAAATTGGCCTTCAGCTGAATGAGGCACCAAGCCCAGTGGTGATGCCACACAGCAGAGAGGAGAGAAGCCGTGTCAGAGAGGGCAGAGGGGGGTGGAAAGAGGAGAAGAGAGAGGTGAGGTATAGAGGGGAGAGAGGTGAGGGGGGAGGAGAGAGGTGAGGTATAGAGGGGAGAGAGGTGAGGTATAGAGGGGATCAGAGCTCTCCCAAACAACCCCCAGAGGACAGGGTGAGGTGGAAAACTGCCCCAGATAATACCAACAGAACTCAACACAACACTGACTACTGTCATAACTCAAGTTATCTACAGTGATACAAATACCATTTAAAGTCCAACATATTAGATTTATATCCAATACTTATGATACCCAATATTTTGAATGTTACTGTAAAAAAGCAATACAACATTCTCAATATCATACAACCTAGAATCAAGCACAGAAGCATAAGGAAACACACATATTAGGTCAAAGGTCACAAAGGCAGGTTATTTAAGTCGCCTCCTCCAGGCCCCCCCCCCCCCCCCCCCAACTGTGGCAGGGGGTCGTCCTGTTTTAGCGCGGTGACTCACGCAGGCCAAAATGTCACGTGTCACGCAGACAGAGGAGGATCAGCCACGTCGCCAGCTGAACACACCCGGCTGCCACACTGCCCCAACTCCCCCACGCCTGCTGCTCACACTGCTCCAACTACCCCAACTGCCCCACGCCTGCTGCTCACACTGCCCCAACTACCCCAACTGCCCCACGCCTGCTGCTCACACTGCCCCAACTCCCCCATGCCACACAGAACTCACAAAATCGACATATCCGATGAGACCCCAGAGAGTGGCAGCAGTGTGCAGAGGAGTAGGAGGAGGAACTATTACTACTGCTGTGTAGCACAAGGCCGTCAGAGAGAAGAGAAACTCTCACTCTATTTGGAACACTGCTCGTTAATGCTAAAAATCTAATCAGCCAATCACAACTCAATGGATTTAGGCGTGCACGTGTGGTCAAGTTCAAACCGAGCATCAGAATGGAGAAGATGAGATCATTGACTGGAGGAGGAAATATCCAGGGAGTACACACCCCCACAAGCCACCCCCACGGGCCACCCCCACGGGCCACCCCCACGGGCCACTCCGACGGGCCACTCCGACGGGCCACTCCCACGGGCCACTCCCACGGGCCACCCCCACGGGTCACTCCGACGGGCCATCCCCACGGGCCACTCCCCCGGGCTGCCAGGCGAGCCCTCCTTACAGGTACGCAAGGAACCACAGTAATGCGAGCTGGTCCTCACACACACACAGCATGAGGTCACCGGGGAAGCAGCTCAGACGCATGTGGCAGGGACAGTGACCACTGCTTCTAATCAGGAGCTTAAAATAAACCCTGTGATAATAAAGCCTCATCACAGAATCCTCCATGATAGCGAGTGAGAGACTGAGAGGAGAATCTAAGGGAAAACAGAGTGGGGTGGGGAGGGAGAGAGAGGAAGAGAGATATAGAGAGAGAGGGGTGGTACGGAGGGGGGTAGGGAGAGAGACAGATATGGGGGACAGAAATAGAGGGGGGTTAAGTCTAACTCGCTCGAGAGAGGCTGACAGTAAGAAGATATGCAGCAAATGCTAAAAGAGCATGATCGCCTGACAGGCAGTTGGCACTGTGCCAGGGAGGTTCAGCAGCCTGCACACACAACTGTGAGGAAACAGAAATTATGCAAAGACTTGTTCCTTTCTTGCTGGTGAAGTAATCAGGTTTATCTTGCTCATGTCATTCACCCCCCCGTGAATGAGGTGTAACAGTTTTGAGAAGGGTTAGGAGATCATGATAGCAGCACTCGGGTGAATCTACATGTGTAGCTTACTGTTTGAGGGTGCTGAATGGAGGAGAGTTCTTACTGTTTGAGGGTGCTGAATGGAGGGGAGTTCTTACTGTTTGAGGGTGCTGAATGGAGGAGAGTTCTTACTGTTTGAGGGTGCTGAATGGAGGGGAGTTCTTACTGTTTGAGGGTGCTGAATGGAGGGGAGTTCTTACTGTTTGAGGGTGCTGAATGGAGGGGAGTTCTTACTGTTTGAGGGTGCTGAATGGAGGAGAGTTCTTACTGTTTGAGGGTGCTGAATGGAGGGGAGTTCTTACTGTTTGAGGGTGCTGAATGGAGGGGAGTTCTTACTGTTTGAGGGTGCTGAATGGAGGGGAGTTCTTACTGTTTGAGGGTGCTGAATGGGGGGGGAGTTCTTACTGTTTGAGGGTGCTGAATGGAGGAGAGTTCTTACTGTTTGAGGGTGCTGAATGGAGGGGAGTTCTTACTGTTTGAGGGTGCTGAATGGAGGGGAGTTCTTACTGTTTGAGGGTGCTGAATGGAGGAGAGTTCTTACTGTTTGAGGGTGCTGAATGGAGGAGAGTTCTTACTGTTTGAGAGTGCTGAATGGAGGAGAGTTCTTACTGTTTGAGGGTGCTGAATGGAGGGGAGTTCTTACTGTTTGAGGGTGCTGAATGGAGGGGAGTTCTTACTGTTTGAGGGTGCTGAATGGAGGAGAGTCCTTACTGTTTGAGGGTGCTGAATGGAGGGGAGTTCTTACTGTTTGAGGGTGCTGAATGGAGGGGAGTTCTTACTGTTTGAGGGTGCTGAATGGAGGAGAGTTCTTACTGTTTGAGGGTGCTGAATGGAGGGGAGTTCTTACTGTTTGAGGGTGCTGAATGGAGGGGAGTTCTTACTGTTTGAGGGTGCTGAATGGAGGGGAGTTCTTACTGTTTGAGGGTGCTGAATGGAGGGGAGTTCTTACTGTTTGAGGGTGCTGAATGGAGGGGAGTTCTTACTGTTTGAGGGTGCTGAATGGAGGGGAGTTCTTACTGTTTGAGAGTGCTGAATGGAGGAGAGTTCTTACTGTTTGAGGGTGCTGAATGGAGGAGAGTTCTTACTGTTTGAGAGTGCTGAATGGAGGGGAGTTCTTACTGTTTGAGAGTGCTGAATGGAGGAGAGTTCTTACTGTTTGAGGGTGCTGAATGGAGGAGAGTTCTTACTGTTTGAGAGTGCTGAATGGAGGAGAGTTCTTACTGTTTGAGGGTGCTGAATGGAGGAGAGTTCTTACTGTTTGAGGGTGCTGAATGGAGGGGAGTTCTTACTGTTTGAGGGTGCTGAATGGAGGAGAGTTCTTACTGTTTGAGGGTGCTGAATGGAGGGGAGTTCTTACTGTTTGAGGGTGCTGAATGGAGGGGAGTTCTTACTGTTTGAGGGTGCTGATCTTGGAGTCCATGGATTCCTGCCTTCCCTTCATATGCTGCACCTCTGAGATCATCTTAGTCACCTCCTCCGGGCTCAGCTTGAGGTCCTCGTGCTTAATGTTGGACACCTGTAGATGAACACCAGGAAGCCATCACAGCAAAGACACACACACACACACACACACACACACACGCGTGTGTGTGTGGAAACCCCCAAGCTGGGGACCCCGCAGCAGGTGAGGTGGCACAACAGCTGATCCTCGGGCCCTCAGCTGCTGGCTGGGAGAAGGTCCAGATTCACTCATTCTGGGCTGCAGCCAGAGAGACATGGACGGCTCACACCTCCAGCACCACTAAACATGTACGACCAGCTGTGGACCTCCCCGTCTAAATGACTCAAACGCTAGTCGACTTGTTATTGCCACGCGAACCTCAGTAACGGTGCTGAAGAACACTTCAGTGCCTTTGGGATGCACGGAACGTGAAGCCCACATTCAGCAGGGACCCTGGGAGGAGCCCCGGCCAACGCAGCCCGACGACACCACAGGAAACCCAGCACCAGTACTTGAAGACAACCCCAAGGTTTTATGAAGTTTCACCTTTTGTTTATTAATGATTATTAACAAGGTCATAATAAATATAGACGGATGTACTGCAGCGACCTCACCCAAGAGTCATAAACATACTCAGCAGTCACCTTACTCAGATTCATAAACATACTCAGCAGTCACCTTACTCAGATTCCTACTCAGCACTCGCCTTACTCAAAGCGATAAACCTACTCTGCAGTTACCTTACTCGGAGTAGAAAACATACTCTACAGTCACGTTACTCTTAGAGTAGTAAACATACTTACTGCGGTCACCTTCCTCTTAATATTCTCTAGGAGGTGTTCCTGCCCACGGATGAAGTATGGATGCTGGAATTCCGTGTCATCTTTCTCTGGCTTCACCAGCCCACCCTGCTCAATGTGGACAACCTTGCGAAAACCATCTGTTAGAAGATAACACAGAGGTTAACAAAGATGGTTAACAAAAATAAATCATGAAACCTGTTGCTTTAGTTTACAATTCACATCCACCCAGCGTGGCCACCTTTGAACTCTGCTGGGAGGGAACTGTCTAGAGCCCCCCCCCCTCAAAAAAATACAAAAAATCAGAACTGAATACAAACTGTTTATATCAGTACTATATCAGTACTATGGTTGCATTATTTTATCTCTAGGCTAAGGGGAACATCTGTCAGCCTGATTCACACACATGTCTAGTTCAAATACTTCTGCTGGATGCTGGTGACACAGCACATTAGACAGCACAGATCAGCTCAAGCAGAGAGCAGAAGGAAGTGGCGTGTGGATCTTCAGGACACTCACACATATTGAGCTGCCGGATGAAGCTGGCCATGTTGTTGTGCTTGAAGTACTTCGGAAGCACCTCTTTGGAGAACCTGCCCTGGTCGAACACATGAAAGCTGTTTCCACTCTACAAACGAGAAGACAAAGGCCTCCGTCACTACGGGAGCATCCAGCAGCAAAGAACTTCATAAACACACGCCAGTACACATTTGTATGTGGCTTTATATGGTTAAATAACAAAAGCAAAATAGCAAAAGATTCCATTAACAAAATGTTGCTTATGTTTTGACGTTTCGAAGCCAATACTTTCATGTTTAAAGCAACAGCACTGAGTGTGTGAGGACTAGACTACAACCACCACAGGTTCTTGGCGCTAGAGAGAACTGTTAAGCGATAAACCCTTTCTAGGACACGGTCACACACACATGCCGACGCTGCACCCAGCCAGCACACTCGCAACAGGGAGATGGACCCAGACGACTCCACTATACAGACGAACACAAACACGCTGCACGGGCTCAATCATCAGGAACCTCCTCGTTATTTCATGATGAAGAGAGTAAAAACTAGAAGCCTGAGGTCCTCAAGTGATCCGAGGTCCTCGGGTGATCATCTGAGGCCTGCTCATTAGGTGAAGGCTACATACTCACCCTACAGACAGTGTGTAGGGAATTACATAACATGTCTGACCAACGCCATGACACACCAATACCTGTCTATGCTATTAACCCAAAGTCCCATGGTTTATTTTAATCACAGATATAAGTCACATGACCTCACCACTCAGTAGAAAACCGCACATTCCAGCATCAAACTATGTCCATAAAACAAACGTCACTAGTCTGAACTGAACATTCGTGTTAATCAACCACACACTAACATGCACTGGCAGGCTAGCTCCAGTACTTGTAGGGTTTATTTTATAGCTGCCTGAAACTTTCACAAACACCACCGACTTGTGAAATTATCTGAAAATCTTAAAGCTGACTTAATATACATCGTAAAACATATTAGAAACTGCAAATAATTTTCTATGATACAGAAGCTTTGTTACTGTTGTTAAACTAGATGAGAACAGTTTGGAGGATTTTGGCTTAATCGTTAATAGTTCATGTTATATCATTAATAAATAAAGATGCGTGCGTGGCCATGTTTACTGAGTGAGACTCATCCTAGCGACCCTATAAGGGTGCATATTGGCCATTAAAGTTTCAGATTTAATGAAAGAACTCGTGACTTGTAAACTAAGTATGTGTCTCAGTCAATTTTCCAGATCAAGAAATCAATGATTTTGTACAAAAATAAATACATAAATAAAATAAAGCTCAGCCAGCTCCCATCTGGCCTTTGAAACATTTAGTGGTTTCTCAAACTATACATTTTCAACATTTTGCCACACCCCCCCAACAACACTGTAGTGCTGAATCACTGACACACACTCCATGTAACAATGTTGTTCATAAAGCTCAGACATGTAATCCCCTCCAGTAACTCCTGCTCCCACATGTTAGGATGGGTGCTGTGAGCAGTCTTTCCCCAAAGAAGAAATCAAACTTATGCCACTGCAATATAAAGAACTTATTACATATAAATTACTTTTTTTTTTTTACACATGGCAAGTTTAGACCACTGAGGGCACTGGGACCTTCTGAAGGCCCTGCACAATCACTCTCAGGAGTTCTTCACTTTAATGCCCGACTAGTGGGCCACACTGAGGTGAGTCTTCACTACACAGTCAGCTGAAGCGCCTAGAACAGCCGACCAAGAACTTCAGCAGCAGCTAACGTTACAGTGTCTTCACCCCAGGTCTACCCAACACACACACACACACACACACACATATATATATATATACATATATATATATATATATACATATATATATATATATATATATATATATATATATATATATATATACACACATATATACATATATATACATATAGAAGCTGTACAGCTGTCTAGTGTAGAGTATTGAGACTCTAGCTACATGACTAAGCTGGAGTGTGAGTGTCTCCACCAGTCGCCCGTCTGCCGTGGGCTCTGCCCGACTTACGGGGCTCCAGCAGATCAAGACGTCCGTCTCCGGGTCCTCCACCAACGTCCAGAGCTTCGTGAGGAAAGCAGGGACGTTGCTGCCTGTCACCAACACCCCACCAGCCCCGGGAGTGTGGAACTCCATATCTCACCCACAAACAACAGCCGCCCGCCCGGGACTGTAGAGGACGAGCCCCACACTGATAGATAACTATGCTAAGCTAAGCTGTATGATCAACAGCGTTAGCCAGTTAGTGAAGCTAGCACAGAAGCCCGTTAACTAAACACGGATCTGTCTGCCAGCGTGACTGTGTTGCCAACGGTGCGTTGATCTCTTTCCTTGATCTTCCACTTGTTTTGTCCACGTCCAGTAATTCAGTGTGTTTTCACGTGCTGCGTTGTTATTGTTGAACGCGTGAAGTGGAAATTTCCACCATGTCGACATTTCTACAACTGCGTAGGAACAGCCGCAAAGCACCACGGTAGTCGCGCAGTCGTGACGACATCCGAGCGCGCCTTAACGTCCGCTAAAAACCAACGTGAAAATAAGCGTGTGTGTTAAAGTGACGCGGCGAAACGTCTGCGTTTGGCGTTTTCAAACAAGTGCTGCTATAGGAAAATACTGATTTGGAAGATTTTGCGCTACTAATATCGTATACGTTTAACCTTTGACCTTTAACCTTATCGGTGAAATCTACAAAATACGAATTAAGTTATTCTTGTAGAGATTATTTCTGAAAGCATCAAAGTACCGATGTTCGACACGTGGTGAATATATTTTTAACTAAACGTTCTCAACATACCGAGCCCAACGTGTACGCAACTTTTGACCTCTGACCTCATCAAACCCACGTGGGCGCAGCTTCACCAGCATGTCCGAGTCGAGAGCTAAAACACAGCAAAACAGCGCAATGAGTAAAGTTAAAGCGAAAAAAAGAAATGTCGAGGATGACGAAGAACCGGTAAGAGGATCTTCTCTGCCTATTTAAGATATTTAACTTGTGTAGGAGAAGGTTTGCTGGCTGGATGTGTACAGGCTCCTGTGTGGCGCGTGGTTGGGGCAACAACTACGGACTCACTGGTGCTGTTGGCAGCTTGTCTTAATAAAACCAAACCACTACGTTGATTGTCTGTAAATGTGATGCGGTTTCTCGCAGGTAAACGCGTTTGTCTTGGCCATTCATCGCCAAGTTTAATGTTAATTGACTTATATTAATACAAGATGAAGTTGTATACAGAGTTGTGTTTTTATAGCTCTTAACGTACTTTAAATGTTCTGTTTAATTTTTAGTTTCCCTTGTTTGACAAAACCGCTAACGAACCCGGACATCTTGATGAGAGCGACAATGGGAACGATGATGTCTCAGACAGCGAAGAAAGTGTCTTCTCTGGGCTAGAAGAGTCTGGAAGCGATGATGATGATGATGGTGATGAAGAGGAGGAAGCAGAAGAAGAAGAAAACTGTGCGGCAGATACTGCAGAAGAGCAAACAGCCATTAGTGAAGACGTGAAGGGTGGAACAAAACCAGCTGTGCTCTTCTCCAGTGTGAAGAAAGGCCAGGTATCATCTCCTGTATGTCAGGTGGTCTTGTCATGTCAATATGAATTTATTACATTCACGAGCCCTTTATTGGGAACACCTTGCTTCAGAGCCACTTAGCATATAGGAGCGTTTTAGATTATTTTAGTATCTGTTTCTCTGCATTCTTTGTTGGCCACCTTTCACCCTGTCTCTGGACCCCCAGAGGGCAGGTGTTATTTCGGTGGTGGACCATTCTCAGCTCTGCAGTGACACTGGTGATGGTGATGGTGTTAGTGTGTTTTGGGCTGGTAGATCAGACACAGTTTACGTGAAGTCGGAGACAATAGATTATTTATTGCTGAACAGTTTTATGTAGGTCATTCTCAGGACACCGCAGGACACCATTGACTGGATGTTTTTGTTTGCTAGACTGTTCTCAGTTCAGCATGGACACCAAGCTGATTAAAAACATCAGCAGGGTGAAGGGGATTGATCAAAGTATTCAGAGAAACAGATGGACTACAGTTTGTAATTGTCCAACTATAAAGTGCTCTTGTCTGGTAAGTGTAGCTGATAAAGTGGACAGTGAGTGTAACTACATGACACTGTTCCAAAAAAGTGCTCAGTGAGTGTGAATATCTCGGAAGGGACCGCTAGTTCTATCCACATTTTCCAGGTGTTGAGATGTTTCACATAGTCATGTTTGCGTGGATGTCCAAGAAGCAGGCGGCACCTGGAGGGAAGGTTTCCCAGCTCTGAAGGTCTTTGCTGAGCTGCTGTATGTGGATGACTACACAACCAGTTTTCATTTTGCTATACATTTTTTCTACAGAAACACAATTCATTATATGTAAGACCAATGAAGTTTGACCTCTTCAATCAAGTCTTAATATGACAACTATTAATGCAACATCTTCCTGTTCCATCTATTAAGGACTATTAATAACTCTTAATGCTGCCTTCTAGTGTGAAAGCGTTTTCACCCATTCCGTAAATATTTCATATGTAGTTGTCAACTCAGCTGCCAAGTACAGATGTAGGTATGATAATCTATGAGTACAGAAGTGATTCGCCCCCTGCTGGTACACAGGGTTTACAGCATCACTAATGGCAAAAGTGGGCTTGCCTTTCGATTTCTTCTCTGCTTTTTTTTTTCTTTTCTTTGCTTGTTCTCCTTGTTACCACAATAGAATAACGTATGAAATGTTCTTCAGTTTGGGGATATTTACCTCTTCACTATTTAAGATTCCAAACTAGAAATCAACTGTCCGTTATTTCTAGAGGTGTCTTCAACTAAGGATTTTCATAGTCGAATCTGATTTGTCAGATTTTCCCATTAGTCAACTAATAGTCGAATTGGGTTTTTTTTTTTTAAATCTAGATCACCTTAAACGGGATGACGTTCTCATTCAGGACTTTTTTCCTCTTAAAAGCAAAAACCTAAAACACTCAGATAAATAAATAAACATGGTAGGTTGGCTTTATTCAGCTTTAATTAATTTATTTATTTACTTATTTATTTTTTTATGAAACATTAAAGAACATTAACAAAAAACGTCGGTGCGCATCTTTCAGACAGGCACTGTGCAAAATGTCAAAAATATTTTAAATAAAATATGCATTCCTGAAAATATAAAAACGATTTGCCACACAACAGCAAAAAAAATTATAAGTAAAGGTTCAAGTAACGGGGTTTAAAAAGCAAACAACAACAAAAAATGTTTATAGGCCTACTTGCCGAGATGCACCGCGACGAGACGACGACCAGAACGACAAACGGCTGAACTGTTTTTTTTTTATTTTTATTTTATTATTATTATTTTTTTTCGCCTTACGCGTTTTAAATGGTATGCCATGTTGGTTGTTGTCATTTGAAATGAAAGACGTTGATGACATAACTTGCACTTTACTTTGTTTTTTCATCTTTATCTTTTTCAAAATACTCCCACACTTTTAAAGTTTTAGTTTTAGTAGCCATTATAATCTCGGCAGACGCTGACTAGTAGTGCTGTAGTGTGTTCAGCTCCGCTCATTTGGATTGTGCAACTGCAGGGTGTGATTTAGTAATGTGTAGTAAGGAAGAAGCCTATTGTTAATGCGCGCACATCATTTAAAAAATAATTATTAACATAAATTAGGATGATTTTATTTGACAAAAGGCTATATATAACGAAAACAAAGACATTTCATGTAACAACTAATGCTTAGCAGCATCCTTGGGCACCCCCATGCAGTTAGAATGGTACATTCGACTATGACGTTCATAGTCGACTAGGGTCCTTCAATAGAATAGGCGAATCAGCGACTATTGCAGGTCACCCCTAGTTATCTCAATAACTTTCTAAGGCTGACAGAGTTGTTTTATTGCTTCTGAACATTGGAGTGGTTAAACCTGTAACATAGTTTGGCTCTTTGCAGAACCTCAAGGTGGATAGATAAAGGCCACAAATTGTTCTAACGAGGGAAAATGGCTTTTTTAGTCTCAGGACGTGTAAAACACCACTGCAGTGATCATAAATGTGTGGCATGTAAAACACTGCTACGGTTCAGGGTATGTAGCACAGTACTACAGGGTATGGTGTAGCACAGTACTACAGGCCATGGTTAACAAGTCACACTTGTTTTTCTGACCTTATGGCACACCTGCAACTTAGAAATCAAGTCCCCTGAAAGTCCAGGCGCTGTCGTGGCCACGTTATTAACAGGCCCCTAGCAGCACCTGAGCATGTGAGCATGTGACGTAGTGATCATTCGCGTCTTGCCATGCAGCCTGTCCAGCCCCCCCCCCCCCCCCCCCCTTCCCCCACCCTCACCCCCCAACCCCTTGAATCGATATCGGCTGTGTAAAAGTCCCTCAGATAGTTTGAGGACATAACTCATCGCCATGTAGGTGAACAGGCCTGGAATGAGCTCACTGCATTGAGCTCCAGACCTCCAACATGGTCGGCTGACACCAGCTTTTTCCATTCTGAAGAAATGCAGTTTTTTTCATTTTTTCTTCATTGAATCTTTCCATAACATAGATTGTCAAACTTTTTGCATGACTTTTTAAGGTGATGTAAACAGCAGCTGGAGGTCTTAAATGCCACAGGAGCAAGTTGAGCTTCACATTGTCCAGTAGATGTGTCTGATCTCTGGACACTGGAGCAAACCTTTGTCTGGAGCCGTAGGCAGTGAGTGGGCCGCATTGTTCAGCTTTTTAATCCATCTCCCCCCCCTCTCTGGCTGGGTCTGGAGCTCTTGTACATGTAAGATCTGGGAGCTGATGCACAGCAGGCAGACGTTAATGTGGCTGCTGGCGGATCTTTATGGTCCCCCTGAGGGCTTCCACCGCCCCAGCAGCGGGGGCACCGATCCAGCCACGGTCTCGCTCACGCCGGGCGAGTGGGCGGAAAGGCCGGGGTGGGGGGGGGGGGGGCGAAGCAGGGTTCATCTTACCAGGAAGGCTTCATCCTCTCCCAAACGTACGCCCACGCACCTGCAGCTCTGCAGACGCGTCTGGTCTGCTTCCATCGACGAGACACGGGACGTCTCCTAGACGACCTGCGGGACTGAGGGAGGTGTGGGGGTGTATCTCAGCACCACCTCATGTAATAGAAACCGTAATGTCGACTTGGGTGGGGACTTAATTGATTGGCTGTGATGTTAATTATGCGTCGTTGTGGGTGCTGAGTGGCTGTTCAGCACATGGTTCTCTCAGTAACTCATCTGCAGTTCACAGGAAACAAGTACGGGAGACCTGGGGACTGCTGAATGGAGTAGAGACACAGAACTGAGTCAGCCCACATGTGACTGGCATGTGCGTGCGCTTTCTGTGTGCTGGTGGGAGCGTAGGTGTGTGTGTGTGTGTGTGGGGGACCATGGGTGTGTGTGTGTGTGTGTGTGTGGGACCATGGGTGTGTGTGTGTGTGTGTGTGTGGGACCATGGGTGGGTGGGTGTGTGTGTGTGCCTTCCGTGTGTTAGTGGGACCGTAGGCGTGTGTGTGTGCGCTTTCCGTGTGTTGGGAGCGTAGGCGTCTGTGTTGGTGGGAGCATAAAAATGTGTGTTGGGGAAGCATAGGTGTGTGCGTGTGTCTGTGTGTTTGCGCGTGCGTGTGTCTGTGTGTTTGCGCGTGCGTGTGTCTGTGTGTTTGCGCGTGCGTGTGTGTGTGTGTTTGCGCGTGCGTGTGTGTGTGTGTTTGCGCGTGTGTGTGTGTTTGTGCTACCTCTATAACTCCATTGGAGGTGTTGAAACTTGCTGACGTCCCTCACAAGATATTCGCCAATCCATTGTCAGATCTTTCTGGGTTCGGTGATTCATAACTGCAGAAGCTCCGGACACTGTGCATGCTGCCGCAGGCATTTGTTTCCCATCATGCCTCTCTTCCTTCTGAGTGGACTGGAGCTGTTTCTCATACACTACAGACGATTTACAGATTTATAGAGGCCCTCCTAGCAGAGATGGAGACACGTATAGATACTTCTGATTTATATTTTATATGCTATTGAATTCAGTCAAGAGACAGCAAGGCCATAGAAACATTTGAACAAGGACACATTTAAATTTATTGCAATCATAAGTTCAAGAATAGAATCTAGAAAGAATCTGCAAGTTAGAACAGTGGCTACCAGGGCTCCTGTTTTAGAACTCATAACAAACCTGGTCCATCTGATCAAGATTATCTGAAGACATTACTTATTTAAATCAGGCCTGTTGCATTAATGTTCCAGCTCTTGGAGGTCTGACGTTCGGACCCTCGTACTCTAGACTTATGTGATCTACTCAGTAATACTGTTGGTGGTTTGTTTACTGCCCCTCTAAATCTGCCTCCATCTGTGTCGTGTGGGTGTGTGAACTGGGATCGAGAAGCAGGCCTTGCGTGCTGGAGGAGTTTGTTTAGAGCTGCTTTGGGGTCACTGTTTTTCACGCAGGTCTAGGGTCTGTTCTCCGTGTGACCTTCCGGCCATCATCAGCCACGTAGCAGCATAGCTATACTGCCACGTCTCCAGCAAAACGGCACGTTTGTCTCCAGGTTTCCCTTTTGTCCTGCCATGGTCCGTCGTTCACTGACCTGGACAAGAGCAGCATCCTCCTGTTTTTCCTCTTTTCCTTAAAAGTCCTGTTCACCTTGTGTTTAGCTCTTCAGGGCCGGTGGGTCGGGGCGGTGGGGGTGCTCTGTCCCCGTTTACTGTAGGCCATTCATTTCCAACTGCTCAGCTGGCCTGATGTGGGTTTAACTGGGCTTCAGGGAGGAAGTGTTTCACTTAGCGCCATGCCGCAGAAGATCCTGGGAAGGCACGGAGCCGTAAATCGCCGCAGGTTGTTCACCTGCCTCCCAGGGCCCCCCTGGGAGCCACCTGAGCCCCACGTCCCCATCACCAGGGTCTTGATGGCTCACGGTCTCCTGAGCGGAGGGAGCCGTGGCGCTGAAGGCCAGAGCTGCAGCGTTTGATCCTCGCCGCCTCCCCCCGCACGGCGGCTGCTCTTCGCGGCGTGTGTGTAAATCACACGGAGGGTTCTTGTGCGCCAAGCAAAACACGCAGCACCCCTGCAAAACTGCACCTCCATCCAGGCGCGGTGGAGGGCTGTGGTGCACCTCCATCCAGGCGCGGTGGAGGGCTGTGGTGCACCTCCATCCAGGCGCGGTGGAGGGCTGTGGTGCACCTCCATCCAGGCGCGGTGGAGGGCTGTGGTGCACCTCCATCCAGGCGCGGTGGAGGGCTGTGGTGCACCTCCATCCAGGCGCGGTGGAGGCTCTGGGTCCACGTCTTTGGAATGGAAATTGTTTTGCTTTTCGTTTGTTTGATTTTCCCAGCATTTCTGCAGAGTAGCAATTGTAAGTAGAAATTTTGATTGAATCCGGAGGCAGCTTGGGTCACAGAAGACCTAACCATGACTAAGCTGTTGTGTGATGACTCACAGTCCAACTACAACTCTGTTAATGAATGTCCACGTGGATGTTTTTGGATCTTCCAGACAATCTGAACTGTTGCATTAAGGAGAACAATAAGATGTCCAGATCATTTGCTGGCCTTCATGAAGCACCAGGGTGGTGGTGTTTGAAGAAACAATACAAACAGCGGAGGAACGGCAACTAACCCTGACTTGAACTCACCTTGAACTTTGAGCTGGGTTCTGCGGTTCTTTCTTCTGAGGGGGAGACGGGTTTGTTGTGTCCACAGGGCCGCAGCCCAAAGGTGCTACAGCAGGTTCTGAAGCGCAGACCCAGCTGGAGGTGCACCTCGGCGCACCTAAACGGTCCACCATCTGCACCCTGTGGGGACATGTTATTTGAAGTTTTGATTTGCGTCTTGCACGGGATATTGTCCAGTGCTCATAAATGCAGTATCCCTGTTGCTCACTAACTGGATTGTTCACTAAATATTAATTTATTCGTTGTTTATTTATGGATAATGCTGTCTTCTCTTCACAGGCTCCGGGCAAACCTGCAAAGGAAAGAAAGCAGAAGAAGTTGAATGTCAGTGCAGAGGAGAGGGAGATGTCCACCAGAGCAGCGGACTTGAAGATATCTTCTCAGGTGGACGAGTATGGCGAGGACACATCAGATGAAGAGGTAACGCTGAAACTGCTTCCTCTATGCATGCGAGATTGGTACATAGAGGCTGGGACACTTAAACTAGTGTGCACAAGGCCATGCAGATGACTAGTGACTTGTACACCTCAGTATGACTGAGAGCTCTCTGGGAATCAAACCCATGACCATAGTGGCACTAACACCATGTTCACCTGCTATATGTAGAACTGGATAATGTTTGCCTTTGTTTAGATCCCCAGAAAGTGTTACGATATCGAGTGATACATGGATAGTGTTACGACGACGTCGAGTAATCAAATCCAGTTGACTTAAAAACAATCTTGGGGGTGTTGAAACAATCCGCATGAAAACACATCTGTGTTTGTTCAGCTCCCAGACTTTACTGTCTTACGTGCTGCTGTAACACAAGTTGGGCGGCTGGTGCAGTGTGAGCGAGGTTTTCATCCGAGAGGAGCTGAGGTTACTAGCCAAGTGAGAATCCTTCTGGTCTTTCCTAATGGCCTGTGTCAAGGGAGTCAACCTGCAGCTGTGGAGGGTCTTAACGTGCTCCATGTTCTGAAGGCATGGGCTTGCCTTTCTTCTTTTTGGTGCAAATACTGTCTCAGGATTTGCACACCTGCCTCTGGTTGCCATGGTTGCTAGGCCCCTAACCTTTGCTTCCTCAGCTCCAGTTGACTTGACTGATCCATTTTCACGTTGCTGTGCCGTTTACTGCAGCAAGGGGGCAGGCTGCACCCCGACCCGCACACTGTACCCTGACCTGGGGCTCACGGCCAACGGACGGGACAGCTGGCTCTTTGAGTCTGGTGTTGGGATTGTGTTGGGATCAGACTTTGCTAGGGTTCATGTTTTTAAGACTCAGCAGAAACAAGGCCTTTGTCCTGTAAACAGGTGTGTCATCGTTTCTTTTCAGGGCCAGTTTTGTGCCTTTTTTGTGTGTTGGAATAAAGTGGCATGTTAAACCCAGAACTATTTTATTATGCAAACGTGTAAGTGTAATTGCACCAATGGTCATAGTTGATTTGTATGGATCTGATTTGTGTAATGTCTCATAAAACGAAACGAGATCTGCTTTATTCCTCATGGTGGAGGTTGCTACACTGGGACGGCTCTCTCCCAGATGTTGGACATTACCGTGTTTCTGTAAGGTCTGTGTTGGATTGCCCTATTGCTTTTTCTGTGACGGTCTCCATGGTTGTCCAACATGGGCCTTTCTCTGCTACCAGGAGCCACTTCCCAGATTTGCATGTGCAGCCATTAAAGAATTTCTTCCCCTGCTCTCTAATTTAAACGGCCCATTGAGCATCGCTGAACCACAGCACGCCGGGCCCCAACATTGGCCAGGACATCCAGCCTAAACACGTCAGCCATCCAAAACGCTTCTTGGCGCTGGTGCAGCAGGCAGGAATGTTCTGTCAGTGGTGGTATTGTTCTTGGGCAGGTCTGCGCTTCCAGAGAGCAAGCAGGAAGGCTACTGCTTAAACGCCTCTTTAAAATCCCATCGAACGCAATCGCAGTGACGACCACTTTACTTTATTTAGTTTGCGAATGTACTTCGTGTTTTACAAGCAGTGTGTCTGCAGAGACCTGTGGCTTGTTAAACAGCAGGGTCGGAATAAACGATGGCATAGAGGTATCATCCTCGTAACGGAGGTCCTGCACACAGGGCCTACAGGTAGGGCTTTTCTTCTGCTCGGTACATCTGTGCAGAGTGTACCGAGACAGACGTGGAGTTAAGGGGCAATTGATTTTTCACATGAAGAAGGCTGATCTAGGATCAGTGCGAGAGCTCAGTTTTTTGGGTCTTTCAGCATGAGTACAGTGGGAGTTCTCTTGAAAGAACCTCAGGCTCCATGGTACGGTAACTACTCAGACTGATGGAGAAAGGCACCTACATCTGGCTGTAGCTGCGGGGCCATGTCCCAGCCTGCTGGAGGAGGCGTTTGTTTGCTCCCGCCGTCCGATATCGGCGTGCTCCTGCTCCAGCCCACTCCGGTTGGGGAGCGTATATTCCGCTCTGCTCCCACGAGATGATGAGTGTAGGCTAGTTTGCACTTCAGGTCTTTTGGCTCCTCTGACAGCCCTTATTAGAGGCGTCCGGTCCAGTTCCGTTTCCGGCATGTACGGCGCGCGCAGGCACGGTGGTCTCGCGCCATTTGGCCTCCAGTAAGAACCCCCCACACCCCGCCAACCCACCCCGCCTGGGGGCAGGAGATAGCATTGCCTCTCGGCCCTGTACAGCTCTCGGCACCACTTGACAAACAAATAAAACTCCAGACTTCTAAATCCCACGTTTCAAGCTTTCGTCTTCTTCCTCTCCTCCAACTCTGTAATAAAGGGCTATTTCCTGTTAGCGGAGTGGAGAGGGAATACAACTTCGGCGGCTGCCCGGGGCCTAGCCGGCAGGAAGGCCCCCCCCCTCCCAACGATGGTTTTTCCATGTGCTCGGCGAGATGAATGAAGACACACTGCGGAATATGGGGGTGGGGGTGGTAGGGAGGGTCCCGGCTCCCAGCAGCTAAGCAGCTACTGCGGGTAAAAGGCCCTGGTGCGCCTGGAAGCTCCACACAGTAGTCGGGGATGGAGGTGGCGTGAGGGTGCAAGTGTGCGGCAAGGACGGGTGGGAAGAAGGTTTGGAATGGAAGGATTCGTTAGGCGAAGGAGCCAATCAGGTTGAGTGTGTGTGGTGAGTTGGGTGTGTGTGTTGGGATGTTTTCTGGGATGCCACATCCCACTCCAGATTCGGGGTGTGTGGGTGTGTGTGTGTGTGTAGGTGAGAGAGTAGCTGCTGGGTAGTGAGAATGTGTGAGGGAGCAGGCGGAAACGTGGGTGAACGTCCTGATGGCCGTTATGAGATTTCAGTGCTTCGTTCTGCTTTTAAATGTTTCTCTTCTGAGCCTAGAGACCGTGCCAGTGGAGCCCACAGTGCAGGAACTGGGCCTGTCTGAGCAACCCGGCCAGTGGCTGCCCCAGTGATGCTAGACAGCACTCTCTCTGCAGACAGACAGGGCTTCTAGGGGGAGACATGCACTCCGACTGAAAGAAGAGCAGGTCGACCGTTCCATTACGTCACCTCCGAACATGATGAAGTTGTTACCCCGGCTGGCTATTCCCTCTGAATGGAGACACACACACACACACACACACACACACACACACACACACACACACAGGATTTTCACAATTTTAATACAAATTCCCTTCATATCCCAGTTGATGCTGCATTTAACACTGTCAAAATGAAGGATTGCTTCTGTGCTAGCAAGTTATGTAGTGCTGGAAAGTGGCCATTAGAGGGCACTGTTTCCACTACCTGTTACTCCAAGACAGAAGTAGCTGTTGTTGGGGTACATTACTACTGTAATAATAATAGTTAATGGTCAGGTGGGCTACTTCAGTACTGTAATAATAATAGTTAATGGTCAGGTGGGCTACTTCACTACTGTAATAATAATAGTTAATGGTCAGGTGGGCTACTTCAGTACTGTAATAATAATAGTTAAGTCAGGTGGGCTACTTCACTACTGTAATAATAATAGTTAATAGTCAGGTTGGCTGCTTCACTGCTGTAGTAATAGTGAATGGTCAAGTGGGCTACTTCACTACTGTAATAATAGTTAATGGTCAGGTGGGCTACTTCACTACTGTGGTAATAATAATAGTTAATAGTCAAGTGGGCTGCTTCACTACTGTAATAATAGTTTAATGTCAGGTGGGCTACTTCACTACTACTGTAATAATAATAATAGTTAATAGTCAGGTGGGCTGCTTCACTACTGTGGTAATAATAATAGTTAATAGTCAAGTGGGCTGCTTCACTACTGTAATAATAGTTTAATGTCAGGTGGGCTACTTCACTACTACTGTAATAATAATAATAGTTAGTAGTCAGGTGGGCTGCTTCACTACTGTAGTAGTAATAGTTAATGGTCAGGTGGGCTACTTCACTACTGTAATAATAGTTAATAGTCAGGTGGGCTGCTTCACTACTGTAGTAATAATAATAAATAGTCAAGTGGGCTACTTCGCTACTGTAATAATAATAATAATAGTTAATAGTCAAGTGGGCTACTTCACTACTGTAATAATAGTTAATAGCCAGGTGGGCTGCTTCACTACTGTAGTAATAATAATAATAAATAGTCAAGCGGGCTACTTCACTACTGTAATAATAATAGTTAATAGTCAAGTGGGCTACTTCACTACTGTAGTAATAATAATAATAAATGGTCAGGTGGGTTACTTCACTACTGTAATAATAGTTTAATGTCAGGTGGGCTGCTTCACTACTGTAGTAATAATAGTTAATAGTCAAGTGGGCTACTTCACTACTGTAATAATAATAATAGTTAATGGTCAGGTGGGCTACTTCACTACTGTAATAATAATAATAGTTAATGGTCAGGTGGGCTACTTCACTACTGTAATAATAATTAAGTCAGGTGGGCTACTACACTACTGTAATAATAGTTAATGGTCAGGTGGGCTGCTTCATTACTGTAATAATAATAGTTAATGGTCAGGTGGGCTACCTCACTACTGTATTAATAGTTAATGGTCAGGTGGGCTGCTTCACTTCTGTAGTAATAATAATAGTAGTTAATGGTCAGGTGGGCTACTTCACTACTGTAATAATAATAATAGTTAATGGTCAGGTGGGCTACTTCACTACTGTAATAATAATAATAGTTAATGGTTAGGTGGGCTACTTCACTACTGTAATAATAATAATAGTTAATGGTCAGGTGGGCTACTTCACTACTGTAATAATAATAATAGCTAATGGTCAGGTGGGCTACTTCACTACTGTAATAATAATAATGGTTAATGGTCAGGTGGGCTGCTTCACTACTGTAATAATAATTAAGTCAGGTGGGCTACTACACTACTGTAATAATAGTTAATGGTCAGGTGGGCTGCTTCATTACTGTAATAATAATAATAGTTAATGGTCAGGTGGGCTACCTCACTACTGTATTAATAGTTAATGGTCAGGTGGGCTGCTTCACTTCTGTAGTAATAATAATAGTAGTTAATGGTCAGGTGGGCTACTTCACTACTGTAATAATAATAATAGTTAATGGTCAGGTGGGCTACTTCACTACTGTAATAATAATAATAGTTAATGGTCAGGTGGGCTACTTCACTACTGTAATAATAATAATAGTTAATGGTCAGGTGGGCTACTTCACTACTGTAATAATAATAATAGTTAATGGTCAGGTGGGCTACTACACTACTGTAATAATAGTTAATGGTCAGGTGGGCTGCTTCATTACTGTAATAATAATAGTTAATGGTCAGGTGGGCTACCTCACTACTGTAATAATAATAGTTTATAGTTAGGTGGGCTACCTCACTACTGTAATAATAATAGTTTATGGTTAGGTGGGCTACTTCACTACTGTAATAATAATAATAGTTAATGGTCAGGTGGGCTACTTCACTACTGTAAAAATAATAATAGTTAATGGTCAGCTGGGCTACTTCACTACTGTAATAATAATAATAGTTAATGGTCAGGTGGGCTACTACACTACTGTAATAATAGTTAATGGTCAGGTGGGCTGCTTCATTACTGTAATAATAATAGTTAATGGTTAGGTGGGCTACTTCACTACTGTAATAATAATAATAGTTAATGGTCAGGTGGGCTACTTCACTACTGTAAAAATAATAATAGTTAATGGCAGTGGGGAACCGTCAGGGCCCCCTACGCCCTCTCAGAGGGCCTAAAATATTCTTAAAACATAAATATATATAATATAATTTATCAAATTTTATTTTATCTACTTACAGTTTGACAATTGACATCTAAACAATTACAAAAATATAAGCAAATAAATTATTCACCCGTGTCTATTCAATCTGTGTTGGAAAGTGAGGGGTTAAGTGGAAGCCTGTGAGCCTGTGTCTCCCCCTATCAGGACTGTGATGCCCGCTGTTCGTTTACAGAGGGCCTGGCAGTTATAATTCAGCGCAATACCAGTATTAAATGACAGTAAAATTGACCAATCATATCTTCCCTCTTAGTGGGCGGGCTTAACTTTATGATAATTTCCGCCCACTGTGGCGACGCTAGCTGTCGTTAGCGTACCACCGCTAGCTAGTTTCGATTCATTCCTTTGATGCCCTCGTGTGCGTTGTTTACATATTCCGCTCCTGAGGAACACTGAACTGTGAACCTTATTTTGCATAAGAAGTTATCTAGTACAGATGTTATTGTTTATTGCGTTTTTAAAGCTGTACTGTCGTCTCAATTTTATTATTTTTTTTACTTGTAGTTAATTAGGAGAGGAAACAAATTGGGGGGCGGGTGTAATGGGAGCGGGCCCAGGTATAATGGTCATGGTTCGCTACTGGTTAATGGTCAGGTGGGTTACTTCACTACTGTAATAATAATAATAGTTAATGGTCAGGTGGGCTACTTCACTACTGTAATAATAATAATAGTTAATGGTCAGGTGGGCTACTTCACTACTGTAATAATAATAATAGTTAATGGTCAGGTGGGCTACTTCACTACTGTAATAATAATAATGGTTAATGGTCAGGTGGGCTACTTCACTACTGTAATAATAATAATAGTTAATGGTCAGGTGGGCTACTTCACTACTGTAATAATAATAATGGTTAATGGTCAGGTGGGCTACTTCACTACTGTAATAATAATAATAGTTAATGGTCAGGTGGGCTACTTCACTACTGTAATAATAATAATGGTTAATGGTCAGGTGGGCTACTTCACTACTGTAATAATAATAATAGTTAATGGTCGGGATGCTCCACTGCTGTGTGTATTATTAAATCAGAGACACAGTGAGAGGTGGGATTGTCCTCAAGACTCTTGTCGCCATCTACGTCTTGTCCCCAACTGTCCACCTCTTATAACAGCTCCAACAGCTTTGGTCAAATATAAATATTTCTCACTTCTGGAAATGGTGAATTTGTCCCTAATACACCTCATGATACATATTTTCTTAATTTAGTGTAGGGGGTTAATTGGCTAACTGGCGCGTGCACACACACACACACACACACACACACAGTTAACATTCAGCATGACCAAGTACTCCTAGTGCCCTAAATGTACTCGAGACACTTTGCAAAGTCAAAGAGTAGGACTAGTTTTACAGCGGACATGAAACGTGAGATGAGGCTAGCATAACAAAATGGGATGGCTTAAAAATCCTTGCAGGTTTAACGATCTCTGGAAAAACTAAAACTAAACTGGATTAAAATATCAGCAATCTAAATAAAGATCTTAATCTAAATAAAATTACTAAAACATGTATTGTCCTAATGTAGAATGTGACCTCATGAGATTGGTTGTGTTTGAGAACCTGGCTAGTTTACATTAGCTAGTTTACATTAGCTATCTCAAGCTTTTCAGTAACGCATGGTTTAAACTGGAAATTTCATTAACTTCATAATACGTTTGCCCCAACATAGACCACTGGACTAGCAAACAATATCAAGTTTCCTGTTATGTTACCAGACCTAACACACTCCGTTCTGTACAAAACTCATCAGGCTGCTTCATGTCCACTTTAAACCTTTAAAAAACAAACGCAATTCTGAAGTAGAAAGTGCCACACGTATGCCTGGGAGTGCGTTTTATTTCTTCCATCCCTAAACTTAGATAATCCTGAAGTTTAATTCTGGGGTCGTCCCCAGGTGGTTCCAATGGCTTCCAGATGGGTTCGATGGTCAATCCGATGGCAGTTAGAGAAAAAACTAAAGGAAAAAAAAACAGGCTTGTAGCAGCATTGCGGACAGGTCTGCGCCTGGTGTGTGTCTCTGTGAGGGCAGTGGCAGGCAAAGAGAAACTGGATTCTGGGTATTACGTGGTCGGAGCACGGACAGGATTCTGGGTATTACGTGGTCGGAGCACAGACAGGATTCTGGGTATTACGTGGTCGGAGCACGGACAGGATTCTGGGTATTACGTGGTCGGAGCACGGACAGGATTCTGGGTATTACGTGGTCGGAGCACGAACAGGATTCTGGGTATTACGTGGTCGGAGCACGGACAGGATTCTGGGTATTACGTGGTCGGAGCACGGACTGGTCATGTCTCTGCTCCGCGTATCTGGCCAGACGCGCTGCTGCTGCCCTGAGCTGAGGAGAGAGCCCTCGTGTCTCTCGGTTAACGGCATTTTCTTTCACTTTGAGCCGTCACTCATCCTGTCTCCGAGTTCCTGTGCACCCTCGCTCCCTGCAAAGTCGGGCACCAAAAGCCGACACGCGGTCTCTGAGGAGGAAACGTTTTTCATCTGAAGTGATCAGCACCAGTGACGCCCCCAACCATTTTCTCAACACGCAAATATGTAGACACAAAAGTAAAGTCCTGCCCACTTGAATTGGACCAGAGACCCGGATACGGGCTGGGAATACAGAGGCCCGTTGGGCTAGACCCATGGTGGAAAAAGCTGTGTCCTGGGCTCACCGTAATCCTGGGCTCACGATGTGGCCTCGCCTTTACCCACAATTCCCCTCACTGTAGCTTCATCAGCATTCACAGTCCAAGAGTTTTTAACGCGTGGGGGGGGGGGGGGGGGGGGGGGGGCATGTCTGCTCTTGCGTTCGTGATGGAGAGAAGGATGTTCCCATCTGTGTTTGGCAGCCCGGTGCTGATGTAGAACACACCAAGGGGTTGTGGGTTGGAGGTGGGAGGGGTTGGGAGAGCTCACTACTGCTGATTTTGACTTGGTTGACTTTTCTTCTGAGCAATGACTGAAGAATGTTCCTGACCTGCTCCTAAAATCTAAAGAGTGGAATTAATGGAGCCGTAGCCAGGTGTATAGACACAGAACTGACTCTGGAATGAAGAAAAGCTCATCGCCAGCCCTCAGCAAGCACTAAAACTTCCTTTATGGGAGACTGTTCCCCCTTTGAGGGTGTAGGACATACAGCTGACCTCTGACCCGACTCCTCCTCCCCTGCCGTCGGATCCTTCGTGTTCTGTCTAGACTCTCTCTTCACTTTCTTCCCTTCTTTTCCATTTGATAGAGTGCCGCTGCTTTACAACGTAAGTGTAGGAGTGTGTAAGAGGAAACTTCATAAAGTCTACCATCTTACAGAGTTTGGCCTCGAAATACATGTACCTTTTAATCCGTCTTTTACTCAAACCCCCACCCACCCCAAGCAAGCAGCATGGATGAAAACTTTGAGAGAAAGGAATGATTAATGTCTTTTCTACTTCTGCAGGCACTGGTATGGCTTTTATGAAATGTCTGCAGTATTAAAAAAAACAAAGGCCTGTTTTGTTCTCCTGGATCCAATTGGATCGAGCCATTCTTCAGATTTATCAAATTAGACTGAGGCGAATGTGGGTGGTGTTCCGTTACCGACGTGGAAAGGTGGAGGTGGGGGGGGTTTAAGTGTTTTATTCAGTGGGGACCCATAGGTCCCTCACACACCCACCCACACACACACACAAGCTTCCAGATGGGAGTCCAGAGAAGTTTTTGTCCTCTTAGAAGGAATGAAATAAACGTTCAGCCTGTTCGGAAATTGTGTGTGTGTGTGTGTGTGTGTGTGTGTGTGTGTGTGTGTGTGTGTAGGAAGGATGCACTCCAATCCCAGTATTTTGCCCATGTATATATGACGTTGCAATCTTTTTGTTTACGTATTTTATTATTTCAGACACATTTGCCATAGTGGTTGCTCATATTGCAAAACTACTTAAACGGAGCTTTGCTTTTCAAAAAGGCCAAATTAAATTATTTTAATAATGTTTTTGTTTGCTTGTTTATACTAAAGAATGGGAAAAGTCAAGCAAAAGTAAAAGCAGTGAGTCTGCTGTTCTGGGACAGGTGCGCACACACCAGGGACGCACCTACAGACCAGGGACTGTCACATGTGAACCGCTTTTCCAAAGCGTTTCATTCCAAAGACAGGTCTGCTGTCGACATTCTGAGCTATTCTGAAATCAATATGGTGATAAAATTGACAGATCGCTGGTAAATTATATGGAATCTTGGCCTGTCACAACACTGTCAGCAGGAAATCTCTGTTTAATAGTCTATTTAAGGAGAAGCAGGGATGTGTTTTCTTAAGTCGATGGGGGAATGTTGATCCAGCGCGTTTGTCCGCCCTTCAGGGACCAGAGGGGGTGAGGGAGGGGGGTGTGAGGGAGTGTGAGGGAGGGAGCTTGTGTGCCACTTACAGGGAGTGAGCAGGAGTACAAACGGCAGCCACCCAGGCAGGTGTGTGGAGGCTGGGGTGTGGGGGTAAGAGAGCGTGTGTGGAGGCTGGGGTGTGGGGGTAAGAGAGCGTGTGTGGAGGCTGGGGTGTGGGGGTAAGAGAGCGTGTGTGGAGGCTGGGGTGTGGGGGTAAGAGAGCGTGTGTGGAGGCTGGGGTGTGGGGGTAAGAGAGCGTGTGTGGAGGCTGGGGTGTGGGGGTAAGAGCGTGTGTGGAGGCTGGGGTGTGGGGGTAAGAGCGTGTGTGGAGGCTGGGGTGTGGGGGTAAGAGCGTGTGTGGAGGCTGGGGTGTGGGGGTAAGAGCGTGTGTGGAGGCTGGGGTGTGGGGGTAAGAGCGTGTGTGGAGGCTGGGGTGTGGGGGTAAGGGAGCGTGTGTGGAGGCTGGGGTGTGGGGGTAAGGGAGCGTGTGTGGAGGCTGGGGTGTGGGGGTAAGAGAGCGTGTGTGGAGGCTGGGGTGTGGGGGTAAGAGAGCGTGTGTGGAGGCTGGGGTGTGGGGGTAAGAGAGCGTGTGTGGAGGCTGGGGTGTGGGGGTAAGGGAGCGTGTGTGGAGGCTGGGGTGTGAGGGTAAGGGAGCGTGTGTGGAGGCTGGGGTGTGGGGGTAAGAGAGAGTGTGTGGAGGCTGGGGTGTGGGGGTAAGAGAGAGTGTGTGGAGGCTGGGGTGTGGGGGTAAGAGAGAGTGTGTGGAGGCTGGGGTGTGGGGGTAAGAGAGAGTGTGTGGAGGCTGGGGTGTGTGTGTGTGTGTGTGTGTGTGTGTGTGGTGGGGGGAGGACGTTTTGACCACTGCCAAACCAGCCACCTGTCGTTCCGTCGTTTTTAGGACTTCCTTTTCATCCGGTCTTCAGCACAGCTCCCAGTTGGCCCAGCGGGTGTCCTGCCAAAACGCCTGATTGAAACCAACTGCCAACGCAGGCCTCGGTGGGGGAGGGGTGAAGGAAGCCCACCTTGGGGGGTGAGGAGAGGTCGTGTGGAGGATTTAGAGGAAGCAGAATTCAGCGCCTTCGCCTAAGACCCAGCTGACAGAAATTCTGGCTCGAGTTCACCATCCGCTCAGAACACAAGCTGCTCCTCCACTCAGGAAAGGAGATTTTTCCTGAATCGCTCTTCAAAATCTTATATATTTTTTTATTTAATTTGGGAAAAAAATTATACGTATTGGAGGCAGGTACATTTGGTCCCACGCTGTGATGAAGCACCATCATCCTCTTCCTCACGTCTTCCCAACTCCAGGCCTCCACCCTAATCTGACATGAAAATATGCATAAGAGCAATGGAACCAAACTTCTCTTTGTGGCTTGTAAGCAAGAAGAACACACAAAAAACAATCCAGATATATCTGTACGGAATTGACATCATTGGGATGTTTTCCGTTAATGGCTAAGGAGGGGATCAGCGATCTCGAACGCACCGTTCTCCCCCTCTCCCCCTCCTGCGTCGATGGCTTTCACTTCTGTCATAATACCAGAGTCCGCGGTGGAGAAGGCTTCAGGGCATCATTACATATTTAATTTTCAATAAATAACGACTTTCTCTGAGTGATGTACCTGATGCTCGGACGACAGGTGGGAAACCCATTTGAAACATGCGTTGCCAAAACGTGAACTTTCCAATGCATCCTCCAAGGTTAAAGCCTCCTGTACAAGATCTTCCAGATTTATTTATTTATCAGGGCACGGAAGCCACGTTGGACCAAGTGTCTTGCGTCAGCTTTCCTGTCAATCCGGGCAATAATGGCTTAACCTCCACGTGACCTCGTTCATAGGATTGTGGGTTTGATCGCTTTTGAAATAACGAAGGGGTTTATTTTTTCGGGCTTCGGCTCTTACGCCTGACTAAAATTGTAGAAATAAAAAAACCGGAGGAGGACCTCGAGCCCTCTAGCTCGGCTTCTGGAAGGTTCCAGCCGCGTGGCATGCTCCCTTCACGGAGCTGTGCTGCCCAGACACCGGACCTGCTCAAGCTGACGCTGCACAGAGCCGACCGGGGTCCCGTCATCTGCTAACCATCGTCCAGACAGCGTCTGGGGACTGGAGCAACCTCTGCCGTCAGGGTGCGCTAATACAGTCTCATCCCGCCCTTTGAGACGGAGCCTGAGCTCACGCAAATGGGTCATGCGGCCTTTTGGTGGGTCTGGTCTGTTTCTGCAGAGGGCAAAGGTCAGACTGAGGGGAAACTACACCTCCTCTGGTCAAGGCTGAATGTCTAGACACTTATATACTATAGTTAGTCCCCACATATGAAGGAGAGTGACAAGAAATGAAATTTTTCTTCTCATAATGACCAAGTAATTATTACCAATTGCAGCCAAAAGCACAGCTGGTATTAGCGGGCGCCGTGAGCTAATGCTGGCTGTACGAGCCGTTCGCCAATTTCCACGCCAGGCGGGTCATTCGTCACAGTTCAACAAATGAGAGAGAATGTGCAGTCCAACAGCAGAGAAGTTCTGCTCTTTATTCACAGCAAATAAATAAATACATTATAAAAATACCACGCCCAAAATAATATAACGCATGCAGTTCTCCAGCCTTCACGAGGAAGTCGGCGCTCCTAGTCCGTTTGTGTATTTACTTAAAAAATTCTTTACCACAGGTTGTCTGGTGTTGCATCACTCAGTTTGAGGTAAAAAATCAGCAAAACTGTCAAATCCTTTTTCAGAACTATACTTTGGAGGCACAGAGACACTATGGGGTTTCACATTTGGTACAATCCTCACTTCGAATGAATAATTTACCATGATTTCAGTCCATTTGGTAAATAACTAACAGAAATCCTCTACCGCCAATGGCCCTAGAGCCGGTAGAATTTCAATTTAGCAGTGTTGGTCTCCCCTGGGCCGTGTGTGTGTGTGTGTGTGTGTATGCGTGTGTGCATGCGTGTGTGTGCGAGAGAGAGTTTGAAGGGGTTACTGGGTTCATGTGCTGATATGGTGCTGTGTGCACTGATGAAGTGATGTAATAATGGAGGGAGGTGCTAGTGAGACCCCACCCACACCCACGAATTCTATATAGAGGAGGAGCAGAGCGGAGCACATGGATGCTATGAGCACTCTGCTGGGGGCGTGGCTTGTGCTAGGCTCAGTGCCGGGGTTGCCGTACCCGTCTACGTCTGCACCAGCTGCTCTCCACCCTCCATGCAGCAGGGCCCCCCCCACCTCCTCCACCCGTACCCCGTGCGCGGTTCCACACAGTGCTGGAGCCCGACGGGGTCACCACTCGCTGGACATGCCGCTGGTCTGGAATGTGCCTCTCGGTGGGCTGGGAAGGCTGTGGCGTGTAGGCCGGGGTGAAGGCTCCAGACACTGCTCCATTGGGGGGGGTGTTGCTCAGGGGAACACACGTTTAATACAGGATAAAGGCAAAATAGGTTCAGAGAGCTCTGTATTAACAAGCAGAGAGGCTAAAGTGTGTGTGTGTGAGACAGAGAAAGAGAGCTGAGAGAAATGAAAATATACAGAAATCATTGTCTAGAATTAGAGAAGTGTAGGGTGACCCATGATTGTTACGGATTGTCTCCAGAATAGGGTTATTTCACTCTGCACTGGTCTCGACAGAGTTGGGAGTTTTTTTTAAAAAAGCATTTGTGCTTGTCCAGATGTCTTAGAGAGAGATCTCCGAAACAAAGATCTTAGATAGAGACCATGAAATGAGAGCGTTTGATCTTTGTCTGTCTGTGCTAAAGGTTTTGTGGTGTAGTTCTAAATTACTGAGCTGAGTTGTAGCCAAAAAGCCAGGAAAAAATACTCAGAATAAAATTGTATGAATTAATTGGACTTTTTAAAATTTAATCAACAAGGAGTATAGAAAAAATGTCTGTATTTATTATACATTACATTGTGTAGAATTTAATTTATTTTGCTTACTACTGAATGCAGTCTTTTGTTTGACATTTTGTAAGGAACATTGCTGCATATCTTGTGTGATTTGTTCACTCTCGTGTTCCTCCTCATCCACGCCGCTCTGACGTTCAAACAGGACGTTCCTGTGGTCCGAGGTTCAAACAGGACGTTCCTGCAGTCCGAGGTTCAAACAGGACGTTCCTGCAGTCCGAGGTTCAAACAGGACGTTCCTGCAGTTCGAGGTTCAAACACATTCCCACGTGGGAGTGTCCTTGCGTGGTCCTGCTCGGCTGCAGGTCAGAGTGTGGTACCCGCTGGCTTTTCGGGGCTTGCGGTCCGGTTCGGTCCTGGAGTGTGCTCGAGCACGGCAGTCTGCAAACGTTCGCACGGCTCACCCGGGATGCCGCAGACGTGTCGCCATGGTCACGGCTCTTGGGCTCCACCAGCGTGGTGTTTGTCCAGACCCGGGAGGGTTTGTCCCAAGTGTGATTTACGTAGAATTAAATATGAATTATTATTTGCACATATACATCATAAAGTCCAGGTTTATGTCCACACATCTTCTGCTGGTCTGTTCTGGTTCCTCCTCTCTGTATTAGCTTCTCAATGATGTTTTTCTCTCTCTGTCTTTACTCTGTGAGGAGGAGAAAAACCCTCATGTTAGAGTTCATATGAGAAACATGCAATTAAACATGTATGGAATTGTAAACATGGGTGGAGCTCACTGATCCCAGTCAGACGTCTCCTACAAGAGGTGGACATTCCCGCTTCAGAACGTAAAAGTCCTCACCACTAATTTTACCTGCTTGCACTAATTAGAAAATTCAGCAAGCTTGAGTAAAATCCTGAGACGTATTTTTACTCTCAGCATCTGGAATGTCCACCTCTGTATCTCGGACGTTTGTTCACCCTCAACACTGGCGCACATTAGTACACACGACCTCAGGCACTGAGCGGTCTGCACACATACACACACACACTCAAACACACACCACATATGCACACATAGAGACACACACACACACCTGGCTCACATTCCCCCATTTGTTAGCAGAGAGTTGCTGCTAAAGGAATGCCCTCATTAACATGGCAACATTCACATGTAGGCGGAGCTCAGTCAAAACATTCACAGACACAATCTCATTTAAAAACATGCCCAACCCCAAATGTGTGTGTGTCCCCCCCCAAGTCCTTTAAATTCATAAATTCAGTGGTTTTGGACTTTTGTGTTTAAAAGGTAAAACTGATCAAATATGAACTTTTTTTTTTTTTTGCTATTTAATTTATTAGCGGTCTGTGGATTGGCATATTTGTCCACGTGTTCCAAAGAAATACCAGTGTGATAGTAGCTCTGCCCCAGTGTTTTGTGGGTACCAATGGAATCCTGGTGCAGACGCCGAGACCTGGTCTGACTCCGCCCTCGATGAGCGGCCCACGTAGCTGCTTCCCCACACATGCAGTCTGCTGCAAACTTACCCCATTACCCTCACAGCTCCCCCACCTCATCTGCCCCCCCACCTCATCTGCCCCCCCCACCTCATCTGCCCCATCCCCAAGCCAACAACCCCCCCTCCCGTGTGTCCGATTGAGCAATTCCCTTGTCAAAGCCCCTGTCCTCACCTGCTAAAGCTATTAAACCATGTTGCAAGAGTAGCGCTTGCCCGTGTGTGTGTGTGTGTGTGTGTGTGTGTGTGTGTGTGTGTGTGTGTGTGTGTGTGTGTGTGTGTGTGTGATTCTAAAGCGCTGTATGGCTCTACTGATGAAGGACAGGGACACAAAGTTTCTACCTTTTATAGATAATTCCAAGAATTGTGCTGCATAAGAAAAACGGGTTTGTGTGTGTGTGTGTGTGTGTGTGTGTGTGTGTGTGTGTGTGTGTGTGTGAGGGAGAGAGTGCCTTCAGCCTACATCTTCACATCCACAGAGGATGCGTTGGTGCGCTTGGAGTCCTGTGTTAAAACTTTGCCAGATGTCAGTTTTCTGGGAGATTTTTATGGTAATTCTTTTCCCCCGACACACGCACAAATCAGTTCTTACTCTCGACTTGGATGTTGTGAGGAGCTCGGTGGCCGACTGCCTGGACGTCATTCAGGCCTGCGTTTGCCTCCGCTGGTGGTTCTGAAAGATCTCTGCTGTGATTCAGAGCCATTGGAAGCTTGGCAGAGAGCAGACGCTCGTGTCTTTATTCTACCTCTGTGTTTTCTTTCCGGCGTGTTTTCCTCCCTGTTTTTCAGGAGTGGAGAGTCTTGGCGGGTGTAATGAGCACTAAACAGGGTGAACACTGCCCTGCGGTCTCCACTCTTAAACCCCACTACAAAGCCCGCCTCGGTCTGCTTTAAATATCGCCCCTCGCTGAAGTGCTGGCCGGGGCGCGCCCCAGACCTGCTCGCTGCCCAAGCTTGAGTATTTACCTCCTCTAGTTAACGTGCATCTGGCCTGGTCTGTTCTTTAGTGAATCTGAGGTTTGTTTTGCTACACTACCTGACTGGCTGCTAAAGCAGGAAGCATTTCTCTGTAGTGTCGCTTTTTTTATACCATGCTTTTAAAGTTCCACAAATGCCTCATCCGCCCCTGTGATGTTGAGGCTGAATTGAGGTTTCCTGCTGACCAGGGCACTGGGGATTGACCATCTATACATGGGCCTGCCACGGGTGGACCGTCTCATAGTATTTCTGTTACTAAAGGCCAAAGCTCAGAGTCTGGCTGACGAGGCCCAAATCCGCCACAAGATCCACACTGCCGGACCAGTTGGGACACACACACACTGGGACACACACACTGGGACACACACTCTCTCCTTTCCCCTTTCTTTCTGCATTTTTTTTTCCTATTGTTATTATTATTATTATTATTTGACATTTTCAAACGGAGCATGGTGCCCCTGCCTGATTTATCTCTGAGCTGAGGGCTTCAGCAGGTTGTGTGTTTAGCTTGACAGGGTTATTAATTGGCCAGTGAGGAAGAAGCGTAGAACAACACAGGATGTGAGTGTAAATCCCTCAGATTGGTGCTGTGGTGCTTGGCGGAAGCGACTGGAACAGATGTTCCCAGAATGCTCCAGGCCCCATATTTAAATCATGGAACATTTACATTTGCATATTTATGTCTCCCGTTTGCCTATTCATCTTGCATACGCATATTTTACTATGCCATAATACTGAGTGTCAGCATTAGTATTGCTTGGTACCATTTCTTTGCTACTTTATGTTAGTTTTTTTTTTTGCCGTTTTAAGCGGGGTCTTTTTCCTCTGGTTGGGGAGTGTTTGGACGCGTGTCAGGAGCTTGTGGTGTGAATGCACAGCGTGCTGGCTCTAACGGACCCGGCCAACCTCCCGGCTCAGGCCTGGCTCTAATTGTCCCAGGCGCATGTTGTATTTCACGTCTGACGGCTCTTTGCTGTGTGAGTTTAAATTACAGTTTTCCCCTCTGTTTTTGGTTTGGTGTCATTGTAGTGCTTATGGCCAGAGCGTGATTTACGGTTTTATTTTTAATGTGTCTCGGTGTCAGTTTTGCGGGCTAAGGTCAGCTCGGGCCCTCTCCCCGGGGCGGGAGACGGATGGTGTGTTTGTATGCTGTCTGACAGCCACTTGTTGATCAGATACTTTCCGCTGGCTGGTCTAATCCTAGTTTCTGCTGTGCTGGACTGGAGCAGCGATAGCGCCGCTGTGATCACGATATTACAGAGACACGTGGATCACATCATCCAGAGGGCTCCGAGCTTCATGTTGGGTTCATTAGTGTGAGCGTTCTGTCAGAATTCATTGCGGTAAATTAGAAGTTTGCAAAAAGCATCATCTTAATGACGATAGTGATTAATAATGATATTTTACATTTAATATAATAGTAATATAATTCCATCTCTAATGTGCCAAATATTGGTTGCACAGATTCCCATCTTCTAATGAAAATATTTCAGTGCAGTATTGCATTGAATTTTTTAAAGTCCACAAAGTTGTGTGTGCGGTGTGTTCTAAACACCATGGTCATGTTTCTCCTTCATGACCTCAGGAAGATGCATAAGGTACATAGAGGTTTTCCTGCCTGAGTGTCACTCTTAGCACTCTCGTACACACCAGCTGATGTGTCACTCTTAGCACCCTCGTACACACCAGCTGATGTGTCACTCTTAGCACTCTCGTACACACCAGCTGATGTGTCACTCTTAGCACCCTCGTACACACCAGCTGATGTGTCACTCTTAGCACTCTCGTACACACCAGCTGATGTGTCACTCTTAGCACCCTCGTACACACCAGCTGATGTGTCACTCTTAGCACCCTCGTACACACCAGCTGATGTCTCTTACACAGTCCCATTTCACCCCATGATGACACTGGACACACATTTTTAACTGTGTGTGTGTGTGTGTGTGCGTGTGCATGTGTACCACAAATTAAAACAGATTATTTTAACCTTGAAATTTGACGGGGACAGTTTTTAGATTTTTTTTTTCTACCACACATTAAATTTTGCATCAAGTGTATATTAGTTCATAAATAAGGTTATAATAACACTATAATAACACACAATAAGGACGCCGTAAACTGTAAGTAAAAGAAGAGGAACCCAAACAGAGGGCATCCCAACATAGAGGGCATCCCAACATAGAGGGCATCCCAACATAGAGGGCATCCCAACATAGAGGGCATCCCAACACTGAGGGCATCCCAACACTGAGGGCATCCCAACACTGAGGGCATCCCAACATAGAGGGATTCTTTGTTGCAGAGATTCTGGATTCTTGCCTTCACCTTACTGCACATAATGACACACCACTATATTATGGGTTATTCTGAAAACGTTTGGATTCAACATGCAGTGAACCTGCAAACAAGTGTATGAAGCAATATCAGCGCTGACCGGTTAGGGATTAACTCTATAGTCCACCCCTAGCCCCTAACCCCTAGCCCCTAGCCCCTAACCCCTAACCCTGTGCTTCTCCAGGCAGGAGCTGTCGCTCTGTGTGCACCACTCACCATTTTCCTTTGGTTGCTGAGGCAGAAGGTGCAGATGTGTTTGGGCTGGGAGTTCTCCGGGTCTCGGGCGGGTGAGCCGTGGTGGAGGTGGTAGGATGGGGCGGGGCCTCCGCTGTGGCAGGGCTGCCCGTCTCCGCAGGCCTCGCCCACCAGCAGCACGTTGCCCAGGTGCGAAATGTAGCTGGAGGCCAGACGCAGGGTCTCGATCTTGGACAGCTTGCGGTCGGCCGGCTCGGTGGGGATGAGAGTCCTGAGGGCGGTGAAGGCCGTGTTGACGCTGTTGGTGCGGTCCCGCTCTCGGGCGTTGGCCGCGTTACGCTGCCGCCCCTCGCCCACCACCACGGGGATGCCCGGCACGGCCGCCACCATCCCGCCCACGCGCCCGCCCACGCTGCCCGGCTTGCGCTTCCTGCCCCCCACCTTCAGCTCGTAGCCGGCGGCGTCCAGCCGGAAGGAGCGCTCGTCCGAGCCGGAGCTCTCGCTGCCGTTCTCCTCGTCCTCGGACATCATGGAGATCTCGGAGTACAGGAAGCGGCTGGGGGCCGGGCGCACCATGGCGAACGACATCGCGTCGACGGCACGCAAACTCGGGCCGCTCTCTTGGGCTTGATCTCAGACCTGGTCCCGAGCTGGGCGGAAACGGGCCTGCATGGGTCACGTGACGCGCGTGTGCCGTCCTGTGCCGTCCTGCGGGGGCTACGCTCCACTCTCACATGGGTTTACCAGTAATGTTCCACGTGAAAATCTGGACTTTTCGTGGGAGATCTGGCTGTGGCGGGAAAAGACGGAGGTTTCCAGTAGCGGGTCCTGCCTCGGCTGAATGCCGTCTGCGCTCTGCGTCCCCCCTGGACAGGTCGTCCCCTTCTCTGCGGTGCCTGGTGTCTCCACAGCGAGCTGCCTCTCTGCTCTGTGACACACGTGTGCTTCCACTAGAGCGCTGCAGTGTGGCCAGGCTTTATAGACGGTGGGAGTGTCTAGGGGCAGATCACTCCTCCCTCGTCTGTCTCTCTCCCTCTCTCTCCCCAGTGCACGGATCATGTAAATACCCCAGTGGGCTGTGCGCTGGGGGTTGTGCAGCAGAGCGAGACGCTCTGCTCCTGTTAGAAATCCTCCTCCTCCTCCTCTTTAACCCTCTCCTTCCCGGGTTATTCTGGCTGCAGGTTCACAATCTCTACTGCCGTTTCTGTTTGTGTTGTTTAAACTGTGAATGCTTGGCGGGCGTCTCCAGGGTGTTGCGCACACGCGTCTGTTGGCTCCGCCCCTGACTCCGCCCCTGTGCCAGACGAGCCACAGTAGTGTGTTTATTAACCCTTGTAATCCCAGCGTTATATGATGTCTGAGTGAAATGTGCTCCAGCCCCCGTCTCTCAAAAAAGCCAGACGTGTTTTTCGAGGGTCGAGGGTCGCGAGGGAAGAGCGAGGAGAAGACCTCTCGCTCCCCCATGCTGGAGGGACATGTGGAGAGAAACCGTCACGGGTTCGGTGAAGTTTCGGTGGAGCTCCACGGTGTGGCGAGCCTTCAGATGGTTCTTGTGGGGGTTATTTTCCACAGTGACCCAGCGCTGGGCTGGAGGACCACGGGCCTCGCGAAAAACGTGTATCGTCCACATGGATTCCACCGCCATCAAACTGCAGCGCTTTAGTCACGCTGTTTAAAACAGAAGGAGACTGACTGCTCAGGGACCATCAGAGACCAGAACCTGTTTGACACTGAATCACCCGGCACACGAGGAGCAGAACTCACCCGTCACACGTCTGGACGACTCTGTTAGTACGGTAGCGCGTATGCGGTGTGAGTTAAGTGTTGAATGTGTCCTGAATGTCTCGTGGTCCTGCTTGTGGAGTGTGTGCTTCTTGCTTTTATTTGTGGCCCTTCGAATGTATTTAGATTAGCAACAGAAGACACAGTGGACACATCGTCTTACGTGTTGTAACGGGGTGAACCTGCAGAAGGGCCACGACGCTGAGACGGGAAGAAAAGGTGGCGGTGAATGTGTCGGTGAACAGTGTCTGCCCCAGTAGTGCCTCTCGTGCCCTCTCATGTTCACTGGACTTAGCCGGTGTGACAGTAAGGGGGCCGGTGAACACCTCCCACATGGCATGCCTGTCCCCGCCCCCCGCCCCGCCCGTGATCTTGAAAGTCAGAAAGTCACTCACGGGTGGCGTGGGGGCTCGTCTTGGCTCACCAAATTTCTGGAAAATATTAGTCTAAATTGTGATCGCATGCCCCCCAGTCAGTGCTTAAGGTTCATATGCTGAACGTGAGGCGTCGTCAAAGTGTAACGACGTGCTTCTTAACAAACGATGTCCTGCGATCGACATCACGACGGGCTCAGTGCTACAGCCGCGGTGTTTCTGCCCGGAGCCGTAGTCTCTGCTGAGCGATGTGAGCTGCAGTCACATGGACATGCCAGACAGGACAGCTCATATCCCAACATCTCAATCACTCCTCACTTCTCATGATGTGTGTGTGTGTACGTGTGTGTGTGTGTGTGTGTGTGTGTACGTGTACGCGCCAGGATCCTGTGTGTGTTCCTGTTTCTCTACACACGTTTTTGTCTGAATTCACTGCTGTTTGGTCTCTTTAGAGGTCTGGACTTGATTTGCGTCTGTCTCAAGACGCGTTTTAAATTAATTATGCACATGCTTGCATAAATCTCCTTTATAAATAGAAGCCAACTCCTGTAACTGTCTTTCACCCTTTCTGATGCGTTTCACATTATCATTAATGAAAACAGTTTTGTTAATGGTCACTGCAAGTGTAGATTTATACTGCTCTCCAAGTGGGAAAGGAATCCTTCACTGTATCCCCGTAAAAAAGAATTTTGACTCTCTTTGCTAGCCATAGTAAATCATAATAATTTTTTTAGCACCATTTTGCTAAACTAATGTTTTCCTCGTGTTGTAACATGTACAGTCATAGTGTTTAGAAAAGACTTTCCTCTTTTTCAGGAAAGTTGGAATAAAGTTTCTCATGAAACCAATTTTAAATCCGAACTGCTTTTCCATTTACTTTCCAGTTGAATTCTCTGAGCAGACTAAAGAGTATCGGTTATCTGTGACTTAAGGTGTGCTGTCTTTGGAAAGGTTTCACATGCCATCAACGATATCATCAACCTTCACATGAGGTGAAGAACAATATCGTTAATCTTTTTTATCTGAAGTAATTGACTCTCTTCCATGGCAATCATTTATATCAAAATAGTGGAAAAATCGACTACCCTTCCAGAAATTGCTAAGACGTTTTCAGTGTTTGTGTTCCGTGGTGTCTAACTGTTCCGGGAGGTCTAAATATTCAGTAGTGCTACTTTGGACTGCGTTACCTATCGAGAGATTACTGTTCATTCCTAGATTCTCCCTTTAACTGATAGGACATGATTTGAGCTCGTTAGCCAGACTATTTGAGAGCTCTCAAATAGAGAGTTCTGTAGTGCGTTTGATCTTGAGTTAAACAACACCACAATAACAAGCAAGTCCTGTCCTATTTTGAAAGGTCCCAGTATTTTTTTGACTCCCTGATGTTCTTCAGGATGTTAGCTCTGACCCTTGGAGCACGAGGCAGTGAAGTTCACTATGGCAGCCTATATATTAAAGTTGAGCAGGTCCCCGTACGAGTGTGTTCATCAGGTCTAGATGAGGCTCCCCCCACATGGAACCTTTTGTTACCTCATAAAGCCTCGTGTCCATGGTAACAAATGACAGTGCTTGTTATCGTCCTGTCATGTGCAGGTCTGCACACCCTTTCCCCCTAAAACAGAACCAGAGCCTCCCAGCTGACAGCCATTACAGACCTCTGACGTCCCGGAGCGGCGGCTAACCCGGGTTAACCCCCGTCTCCCGCCGTCCCCCACCTGCGGGAAGCTGTCTCCCCAGCCCCCCTGTCTCCCCAGACAGGCTTCCCCGACCAGGGCGCTGCGTGCGTCTACTGTACAGAGACGTTCTGCCCCCACCACGGCCGGCCCGGTCCGGCCACCGGAGTGCCGGCTGCCTAAGCGCGTGGGCTGTGGTGGGAGCGTCTCCGTCCGGGTGGACCTCAAGGGAACGAGGCCCTGTATCACTTTCAGGCCGACACAACACGGACCACTTAATATAAGCCAGACATGGCCCATCTGCAGCCAGCGTACACACACACACACACACACACACACACACACACACACACACACACACACACACACACACACACAAGCGTTGAGTTCACACACTCTCCCACTCTCACTGCTGAGGTCACAGCAGTGATGACTTCAATTAATTCCTGTGGAAGGGGAGGAGAGGTTCAGAGAGAGAGAGGAGGTGATTAAACGCCTTTTGTTCTGGGCAGCCATTGCCTTACTTGCCTTTTCCATTGTTAAAGCGCTCTCTTAACCTCACGACTTTTACAGTGTGTTTTCTCCTGGGTACATTTGCACTGCGTGAGCTTCTAAACATGCTGGGAGACGGAGGAGCAGCCCAGCGCTTTGATGACCTCTTCCACTCCAGCAGAGAGGTGGTGACCTCGGCAGGCCAGGCCGTCTGAGCACAGCTCCGTCTCAGCCGGAGGTGCCGGACGACCCGCTCGGTGTTGCACCCTGCAGACCCAGACGAGCGGATACCGAAGAGGCAGTTTGTTGTTTTTTTGCTTCTATTTCTGGAGAACACGTCACTTCGATGAGACGTGTGTGGCGTACGCCAGGTTTCAAAATCATACGTCATTTAATTCTGATCTCGAAAGCTTCATTTTCTAGTACTCTTTATTCAGCATGCGTGGGTTTGGATATCAGACCACAGTCGTTTTCCTATTTCTGAATTTTCCACTGGGCTGTTAGTGGAATCCCTAATGGGCAGACTGCCCCTGCCACACACACACACACACACACACACACACACGCACACACACACACACTCTCATGTGGCAGAGCACAGCGCGTGAGGCGTGGACTCTCTCGGCATGTGCGGCGCTCTGGCTGGACGGGCCGAGTGGAAAGTGGTGGCGGGTGAGTTCGGTGAAGATCAGTGGGATTATAAATGATCCCATTAGAGGGAAACAGGAACCTGCAGTTGCGGAGAAAAGCCGCAGCTCGGCTGCACGTGGCTCTGCTGCCCTGAGCCGCTGCCCAAAATCTCTGTGCCAGGGTGTCCGCCACACTGCTGCCTGTCCCCCGTCCCCTGTCCCTGATGTGAACTGATGTGTGGTCATTCAGCGATTCTCCGCATTTACCTGTATACAGGTGTGCAGACAAGGGTCCTCTCCCCTGCTGGGAGAGAGAGCGACCTGCAGCTATGTGCGTCCTTATTTTTGCCTGGAGGTGTGTCCTCACGCTCTGCTCCCTTAAGGGGCGTGTCTTGCCTACTTGTTGGCCAGTAGGCCCCTCCCTCCCCCTGTCTCGTCGCTCTGGGGACCCTCCTGTGTTTGAGGGACAGAACCCCTGACGTGTGTGTGTGTGTGTGTGTGTGTGCGTGGTGCAGGTGTGCACTGGACCTCCACCCACTCCTGCACCACCAGCCTCGCCCCCAGTCCCACACGTCTCCCAGCACACTCGGACACGTCCATAAACGTCTGGAATATCAGACACACTTCCCAAATAGACCACTGTGCTTGTCCGGGGACCAGGGGACTCGGACCGCAAACCCTGCGGTGGAAACGCCACATCCGAAACGTGGCCTGTGTCAGCTGGATAAGGCATTACCGGTCTGGTCCGGTTCCTCTGCTCCTCCATGCTCAACGACGTCCCCTTCTCCATGTCTTAATTCATCCTGCCCGTATACTCTGACAAGCTGTCAAGGGGAGATGCAGCTCACAGACCATCAATCACGGTGGAGGTATCGCGCGGTCTTGTACGACCCAGACACACACACACACACACACACAGACGCTTGGCTTGGATTCTGTCATCACCACCAACTGAACAGCCTCTACCTCAGACTGGTAAATATGTTCCATTAAAACCATGTTGTGGCTGCCGGTGGTCCAGAATGACTTTGTGTGTGTGCGCGCGCGCGCCCGCCCACGTGACGCGCGTGTGCCGTGCGTCTGCTCGGTGGGCCAGACGAGCCTGACCACGGCGTGTCCATTATGACCAAACCCGCTGTGGATTTGGAGGCTTGAGTGCAGGATCATTAGACGTATGATGTTTCCCAGAGAAGACGTGGCGCTGCAGTAAAACAGCGAATATCCACCGACGCTCCAGTGCGTGTGCTGTAAATAGCAGTTCCACTGACGCTGGGCAGCTGTGTGTGTTGTGATGTCTCTGTTCCATTTACTCACCTCGTGCTATGAGCCTGACTCTGTCCTACACTGTCCTTTCATTTTATCATGCAAAAATATGAACGCGTCTTACCGGTCTCACCTGGCCGGCACGTGGTTCAGCAGGAGTATCGGAATCTCTTCACACGTGTGATCCATGGCAGCCATGAATGATCTCATCCTTCCCCCTCTGGGACCTCCCAGCATTCCCTGGGAGCAATCCCAGAATGCTCTCTGATGATCGCATGGTCTCTGGAGGTCTAAGCATTGTCGTCTCTGTCCGCTGAAACCGCACCGGAGGTCAGTCGTCCTCAGCTGAACACCCACACACACACACACACCCACACACACACACACTCCGGGCCCTGAAGCTAGGCAGCAGTGTCTGGCGCTCCACAGCCACCAGTGTCTACGCCAGGAGGGAGGAGGACAGCCAAGGCCCTGTCCACCCTAAGGGTAGGGGGTTAGAGGGGTAGGGGGTTAGAGGGGTAGGGGGGTAGAGGGGTAGGGGGTTAGAGGAGTAGGAGGGTAGAGGAGTAGAGAGGTAGGGGGTTAGAGGGGTAGGGGGTTAGAGGGGTAGGGGGGTAGAGGGGTAGGGGGTTAGAGGGGTAGGGGGGTAGAGGGGTAGGGGGTTAGAGGGGTCGGGGGGTAGAGAGGTAGGGGGTTAGAGGAGTAGGAGGGTAGAGGAGTAGGAGGGTAGAGGAGTAGGGAGGTAGGGGGTTAGAGGGGTAGGGGGGTAGAGGGGTAGGGAGTTAGAGGGGTAGGGAGGTAGGGGGTTAGAGGGGTAGGGAGGTAGGGGGTTAGAGGGGTAGGGAGGTAGAGGGGTAGGGGGTTAGGGTTAGGGTTAGGGGGTTAAGGAGTTGGGGTTAAGGGGTTGGGGTTAGGGGGTTAGGGAGTTGGGGTTAGGGTTAGGGGGTTAGGGTTAGAATGAGTGGGTAAGGGTTAGAGGGTTAGGATTAGGGGGTTAGAGGATTAGGGTTAGAATGAGTGGGTAAGGGTTAGAGGGTTAGGATTAGGGGGTTAGGGTTAGAATGAGTGGGTAAGGGTTAGAGGGTTAGGATTAGGGGGTTAGGGTTAGAATGAGTGGGTAAGGGTTAGAGGGTTAGAGGATTAGGGGGTTAGGGTTAGAATGAGTGGGTAAGGGTTAGAGGGTTAGGTTTAGGGTTAGGGGGTTAGAGGATTAGGGGGTTAGGGTTAGGGTTAGAATGAGTGGGTAAGGGTTAGAGGGTTAGGATTAGGGTTAGGGGGTTAGAGGATAAGGGGGTTAGGGTTAGAATGAGTGGGTAAGGGTTAGAGGGTTAGGTTTAGGGTTGGGGGTTAGAGGATTAGGGGGTTAGGGTTAGAATGAGTGGGTAAGGGTTAGAGGGTTAGGTTTAGGGTTGGGGGTTTAGGTTAAAGTTGAGACTATGCATACGCTCCCTGGTGTGCCAGTGATCTCTCTCTACTACCAACCCTGTCTTCCTCTTTTTTGGGATAATTTGGCTTCAGCGATGTCTGAATATGGCCTGTATTACACACTCCTCTTACCACATGTTTTGTGTTCTGTTTTCTGTTTCATTATAATTCGTATTATTGTTCAAAATACATTGACCGAAGACAACTGCCACTTCTTCTAAGTCAGGGGTGCCCAATACGTCGATCGCGAAGGAAGTGTGAGTAGATCACATGATATTAAAAGTAGTGGATGACAGGCTATCGTCCATCTGCACTGATTGTATTTGGATTGACATGTGGTAGCCAATCTGACGTCTGCAGGGTTGCCTAGGGTTAGGGTTTGACACACACCAAACACCCCCCCCCCCCCCCCAACATTTGACACACACGCCACTAAAAAAAATCAATTTGTTTTCCATTTTTATAGTAGGTAGATCATTTTGACTTGGTCATCTTATAAGGAGCTCGCAAGCTGAAAAGTTGTGGGCACCCCTGTTCTAAGTGCTATTACCCACCATACCGAATTTGTACCAAACCATCGATACCATGGTGTGAACTGAGCCCACCACTCCTACACTCTGTACAGGCAGGTATCAGGGGCACGTGGAGTGCTGGGACACCTGGGACAGTATGGTGTGTGTGTGTGTGTGTGCGCGCGCATGCTGGGTTCAGGCTGGTTGATTTGCGGGGATGGAGCTGTTTGTGTCTGTTCAAAAACTTGTTTTAACACTTCAATGTTTGGGTCCAGTGAGGGTGTTTTTCCCTCACCCTGCTGTAGCTGTGAGGTAGTTTTTTTTCCCTGAATGGGATAATGGTGACATTAGTGATGTAATCCTGACAAAACGTCTCGGAGCAGAACCTTCCTCATGGTGCATTCATCTCGCGGTAAACTTGTGGTAAACTTATGAAAAAGATTCGGTGGGAAATGCTTCAGTGAAAATGTGCTTCCGTTTATTGTCTAGACGGTGGGTGTCTCATCTGTTTAGATTTATCTTTGCTTCTGGTGAGATGCCGGCTTGAGTCGGGAACACGGATAACTCCATTTATTCCTGCTCAAACACACCAGCTTCGTCTTAACTCCACAGCACATGTGGAATAATTCATATTTAAGGAAACATTTGGGACGACCAGATTCAAATTCACACTCAGTTTTACGAACCCTTGTGCTGTCTCAGTGTGTCATTCTACTTTAGATGAAGTCTCTTATTTCCTTCAGCAATATTTTTATTTGAGAAATGATTTATACTGACATGAATCATAGTTGAGTAGCCTGTTCTTGGGCATTGTGAAAGGTTTTATTCCACTATCCTTAGTTTCTATTTCAGGCTTGTATTCTGAAAAATATTGCTGAAACATATTTTGATAATTATTCCAGCATTAATAATGTATAAATTCCTTATTTTTGGATTCCCAAGTGTAAAGTCTTGTGGAATTGTAGCCGTTCGAGTGAGAGGTTAGCGGAAAATGTGATGCTCTGTGCCGACTGTGGTGTGTCCTGCCCCAGCCCTCGCCACTGCCCCCGCAGCAGGGCTCACCCCCCCCCCATATGTGCCCCGTGCGGCTGCCCCGTCCTCCCCACTGCCCCCTGGCTCACCCCCCCCCCCCCCCCCCCCCATATGTGCCCCGTGCGTCTGCCCCGTCCTCCCCACTGCCCCCGCAGCAGGGCTCACCCCCCCCCCATATGTGCCCCGTGCGGCTGCCCCGTCCTCCCACAGCCGTGCGGAGGCCCAGCCCGCTGCAGCTCTTCAGCTCCGTTTGTTTGCATTGGTGAGGCCCGGCGACCTGCCGTGATGGATGGACCCGTCACTGGTTCTCCTGCAGGATTCCGGAGCAGCGGCGTCACGTCAGTGTTGATCCCGGCAGGGGGGTTGGCCTCCGAGTACAGGCACACGTGACCTCCTCTCTGCTCAGTGGGGGGGGGGTCTCCTGCCACTTCGTCACACGCGCTCGATCAGTCAGCGATTGCGTTCTCCACAGTCTGCGTTGTTGAGTCCCAAAGAAACATGCAATGTTGTCTAATGCCAGGCCTTTATTATGAAATGCCAGGCCTTTATTATGAAATGCCAGGCCTTTATTATGAAATGCCAGGCCTTTATGGGACTACAGTCTCATCACATACAGAAAGAGATGTGAGCGGAAGCAAGGAAACACAGCTTAGCTTTTAATGAGTTAGAGTTGGCCTTGACCTGTTTATTCCAAATAGCCCAAATGTACTGTGAACAAAATAAGGCAGTGAATAGACAGGAAGGAACCGGTCACTGGGGCGGCGCTGTTCTGGTGCTCGGAGGCCTGGTTGTCTGGGCCTGGGGTTCTTGGGTTGCCCTGGCCCCCTTTATCAGAACACCAAGTAGGACCAAAAGCCTGTGAGGAGCGTGAAGATAAGGAGGTACTTCGGGAGACCCTTTGAATTTCTGCTATAAAGAAGAATTTTCCAGAAAAAGTCTCCTAGTCAAGAAGTCATAAAAGCTGTGGCATGACATCATCTCTGTGCCCCACGTCTCCCTGTTAAAGCAGCGTCTCTGGTGTCCTTTCCCAGTGTCCTCTGCAGTGTCCTCGTGGTGGACGTGTCCTGCTCCACCTCTTCTGCACCGCTCAGCTCTCTTTGCCTTTTCCTTCCAACCACAACATTCAGAATAAATACAGAAGATTTCTTCAGTTGGTGACACACACCCTGTTTTTCTACAGTGCAAGTTCTGTAACTGTTAGCAATTGAATCAAATATAATAATTAAAAGTTTTAATCCTAAGGTAATTATTATGTTTCGCGTGTGGGGCCCACAGACCATCGTCTGGCCCAAGGTTCGTCTAAGCGAAGGTTTTCCAGCGGTGCTGGTCCTGAGACACTGGCGTCCCCCTGAGTGAGGACTGATTGCTCCCTGACTCATACAAACACCTCAGAACAGCTCCACTTCCTGCACGATTGAAAACAGGTGAGCTGGTTGCCCCACCAGGGCTGAGGTGTCCTGCAGTGTCCCTCCTGTCTTCTGACTGGAGTTGGACAGGACTTGGAGAGCTTTACCTTTTGACCCCTGTATGTCCCCTGTTGTGACCCATTGTGTCACGCAGCGTTATGTGGCACCAGTTTCGGGACGCTTTTGAAAATCTGTAAGTGATTAAGTGTTAATTCAGTGAGGGTGCTGCTGTCGCTAATGCTGGGTGAAGCATGGCTGAAGAACGGAGTGTGTGTTCACCTGACACACAGGAACGGAGTGTGTGTGTTCACCTGACACACAGGAACGGAGTGTGTGTGTTCACCTGACACACAGGAACGGAGTGTGTGTGTTCACCTGACACACAGGAACGGAGTGTGTGTGTTCACCTGACACACAGGAACGGAGTGTGTGTGTTCACCTGACACACAGGAACGGAGTGTGTGTGTTCACCTGACACACAGGAACGGAGTGTGTGTGTTCACCTGACACACAGGAACGGAGTGTGTGTGTTCACCTGACACACAGGAACGGAGTGTGTGTGTTCACCTGACACACAGGAACGGAGTGTGTGTGTTCACCTGACACACAGGAACGGAGTGTGTGTGTTCACCTGACACACAGGAACGGAGTGTGTGTGTTCACCTGACACACAGGAACGGGGTGTGTGTGTTCACCTGACACACAGGAACGGGGTGTGTGTGTTCACCTGACACACAGGAACGGGGTGTGTGTGTTCACCTGACACACAGGAACGGGGTGTGTGTGTTCACCTGACACACAGGAACGGGGTGTGTGTGTTCACCTGACACACAGGAACGGGGTGTGTGTGTTCACCTGACACACAGGAACGGGGTGTGTGTGTTCACCTGACACACAGGAACGGGGTGTGTGTGTTCACCTGACACACAGGAACGGGGTGTGTGTGTTCACCTGACACACAGGAACGGGGTGTGTGTGTTCACCTGACACACAGGAACGGGGTGTGTGTGTTCACCTGACACACAGGAACGGGGTGTGTGTGTTCACCTGACACACAGGAACGGGGTGTGTGTGTTCACCTGACACACAGGAACGGGGTGTGTGTGTTCACCTGACACACAGGAACGGGGTGTGTGTGTTCACCTGACACACAGGAACGGGGTGTGTGTGTTCACCTGACACACAGGAACGGGGTGTGTGTGTTCACCTGACACACAGGAACGGGGTGTGTGTGTTCACCTGACACACAGGAACGGGGTGTGTGTGTTCACCTGACACACAGGAACGGGGTGTGTGTGTTCACCTGACACACAGGAACGGGGTGTGTGTGTTCACCTGACACACAGGAACGGGGTGTGTGTGTTCACCTGACACACAGGAACGGGGTGTGTGTGTTCACCTGACACACAGGAACGGGGTGTGTGTGTTCACCTGACACACAGGAACGGGGTGTGTGTGTTCACCTGACACACAGGAACGGGGTGTGTGTGTTCACCTGACACACAGGAACGGGGTGTGTGTGTTCACCTGACACACAGGAACGGGGTGTGTGTGTTCACCTGACACACAGGAACGGGGTGTGTGTGTTCACCTGACACACAGGAACGGGGTGTGTGTGTTCACCTGACACACAGGAACGGGGTGTGTGTGTTCACCTGACACACAGGAACGGGGTGTGTGTGTTCTTCACCTGACACACAGGAACGGGGTGTGTGTGTTCTTCACCTGACACACAGGTACGGGGTGTGTGTGTTCTTCACCTGATAACATATCATGACCAGGAAGTGGTTCGTTCATCTGTGAAGTTTTTTTCATTTGTTAATGACTTCTGTCCTCTTAAGCCATAACTGCTATTTTTTATTACATGTGACCTTTCAATCTCCTGCACATGTATAAACAGAACAACACACCATTTGGCCTCCCAGAGTTTACCACGATATACCTGCAAAGTCTTGAGAAGAAAAACACAAGGTTCTGCTTTGCTGAAAGTGACGTTGTCATTGTGAAGAAGTATTTCTCAGGGCAGGCTCGCTGAAGGGTTAACTGCAGCCCCGCCCCTGACCCCGCCCCTGACCCCGCCCCCCACGTCGATGGCACGGGCATGGATGGCGTCCAGTGGGACCGAATTGTTTCTCTTTACTGTTTCCTGCACTAGCAGGAGGAGAATTTCTGGAGTGAACCCAGAGGAATCTTGGCTCAGAATCCTGTGTCCTGACAACATTATTGCCAAGGCGACAATACAGAACCTTCCCCCTTAATTCACAGCACTAATGATATTATTTAGCTCATGTCTAATAACATGATTTTGCATGAAAGTAGGAGTTGTTTTCCATAATTGGCCAATCAGAATGCTGGTATTTTTGGCCCTCGCCAATGAGATGCTATTTAGAGCAGCATCCAGCCAATGAGATGCCAGTTAGAGCAGCGCGTGTGATGTTACAGGCTGGAGGGGCTTTGATGAGATTTGGGGAGTGGGCGGGTTCAGCAGCTGCCCCTGAGTGTGACAGAGAGAGAGAGAAAGAGTGCGTGTGTGTGTGTGTGTGTGTGTGTGTGTGTGTGTGTGTGTGTGTGTGCGCGTGTGTGTGAGACTGGTCTGCTCGCTCCGTCCTAATTGGTTATGGTAGGGGTGTTTTTATTGAAATCACTCACAGGTGCAGGCCTCACTTAAAAGTCCTGCTCACAACCTCTGAGAACTTTCAGCTGCCGTGTGTGTGCGTGCGTGTGTGTGCGTGTGTGTGCGTGTGTGTGCGTGTGTGTGTGTGTGTGTGTGTGTGTGACTCTACCTTGTTTCTCAGACAAAGAAATCTCTCTTTCCAGACCAAAGCTGCTTTATTAGCTGCTCTGGCTGTGTAATGGTGTTGTGGTGTACTGTATGTTATAGAATAAAGAGATTGTGATGGTGCAGGGGCGGGGCAAGCACCTCAGCAAGCTCCGCCCCTACACCTGCACATGGGGACTCTCTGGCAGGCAGTATTAATGAAGAGAAGCAGGTCCAGAACAGTCATGCAGAACCAGCCTGAATCTCCATTGCTTTTAGAATCTGTTGATCTAAACTGCGACATGTGAGACTAAGTTCCTC